>NC_021163.2:36777702-36782119 GCF_000331145.2 Cicer arietinum | reverse complement strand
CAAATGTAGATATTAAAAGATTCCCCATTTTTAATACTCATTTAACTTAAACGATTTTCACAACAAACATTAAGCAAACAGAAATATTAAGAGATTCCCCATTCTTAATACTCTTTTAACTTAAACGATTTTCTAATACAAACATTAAGTAAACAAGAGATTAAGAGATTCCCCATTCTTAATACTCATTTAACTTAAACGATTTTCCAAAACAAACATTAAGTAAACAAGACATTAAGAGATTCCTCATTCTTAATACTCATTTAACTTAAACGATTTTCCAAAACAACATTAAGTAAACCGATATATTAAAAGATTCCCCATTTTTAATACTCGTTTAACTCTAATGGTTTTCACGCCAACATTAAGTAAACGTAGACATTAAGAGATTCCCCATTCTTAATACTCGTTTAACTCAAATGGTTTTCAAATTCCACACAAAACAACTGAAACCTATTATCAGATCCAATCCACAACTCATACCAAAACACATCAATTCATTTCTCCACAGAATCCAACCATACACACAACAAATTTCATCAGTATTAATTAAGAACACTTCAAATACGACGAACGAAAATTAGCACAATCCACCACTCAAACACAACAAGTTTCATTTACTCAAAATCATACATAAATGAGTTTAAATTCATTTTCCACGAAACATTCATCAATATAACCAAAACCTAACTCTAAGATTTTACCCATAAAGCGTTAAATTCATTTTCCCCCAAATCAACACTTCAACCCTAACAAATTTCTTTCCACATAACCTCAGATAAGTCCCTAAATGCAAACTAGAAGTTTCGAAGGAGCCCTTACCTTAACGTTAGCTTTTACGTTCGATTACGGCACCGCGAGTAAATCCGGTAAAATCTCCGCACACAACGCCGCTTCCAAAGTTGGTTCCCTAGCACCGTAGCATGGTAGTGAGCAACTTTCCCTTCTACATTCCCATCTACATTCCCATTCGTAGGGTACGAACAGGTAGGATCGTCCTGACTCTCATCTGAGGGCAAAGCCCAGATTTCAACAATAGTTGTAAAGGGTCACCAACCGAAATTAACAGTTAACACATAACATTTAAGTTTTCAAATGCACAAATAACCTTTCCACTTAGCATGCACCACATAGCTCCAGTCAAGCATTCCCATCTACATTCCCGTCCGTAGGGTACGAACCGGTAGGATCGTCCTGGCTCTCATCTGAGGGCAAAGCCCAGATTTCCACAATAGTTGTAAAGGGTCACCAACCGAAATTAACAGTTAACACATAACATTTGAGTTTTTAAATGCACAAAACAACTTTTTAACTAAGCATGCACCTTAAAAGGGTTTTCCATATGCTAAAAGTTCATATAACACTTGCCAAATAAAAATGAAATCAAAATAAAGTTCTCAATCCATCAAGTAATACATAACTAACCAACACATTGATAAATCAATTGAGCAATCTGTTATCTAACTCAAAATAAGAATTTCTACTAAGCCAATCGATTTCCAAATCCATTTCCTGAAGGTTTTTAGTGAAATTTGAACTATGGGTTTAATTCAATCGATTGGGCAATCGATTGACAGGATAGCTGAGCCCCTGACTTAATGCCAATCGATTTCCAAATCGATTTTTGTCAGTTTTGCTGAATTCATGCATGGCCAAATCAATTGAGAAATCGATTTTACAAATAGTTGAGCCCCTGTAACTTCCCAAATCGATTGGGAAATCGATTTCCCTGCTTATCCTTCCAAAAATACATAAACTAATTCAATCACATTCATACACAACTCCAAATCTTAACACTTAGCAATTCTCACACAATCACCACGACAAATTCGGTTCTGAAATAGTTTTACAATCCATCACACTTACAACGATAATCAATACATAACACATAGCAATTCCAACACAATTACCACGACAACTTGAGTTTCGAAATAGTTTACAATCAGTCACACTTACACACAAAATCAATACATAACACTCAATCATAACTTGATTCAAACACGACTCCTGTGCCAAGCACCCTAATGCGATGCGTATATGCCAAAATGCATGGACTTGGAATTCCAAACCAAAACCCTCCTCGAAGGGCCGTAAATCATAATTGTACCGCCTATCGCATGCCAAAGTACCAATTACCGAGGAGCCACCTATCACGGGTCAGCACGATTTACTAAAAAAGCATAAATCATAAACGTACCACCTATCACGGGTCAGTACTGTTTTCCGAGGTGCCACCTATCACGGGTCAGCACGATTTACTAAAAGAAAAAGCGTAAATCGTAAACGTACTGCCTATCACAGGCTAAAGTACTATTTACCGAGGTGGAAAAAGCGTAAGTCGTAAACGTACCGCCTATCACAGGCCAAAGTACTGTTTACCGAGGTGCCACCTATCACGGGTCAGCACAACTTACCAAAACGTAAATCGTAAACGTACCACCTATCACGGGTCAGTACTGTTTACCGAGGTGCCACCTATCACGGGTCAGCACAACTTACCAAAACGTAAATCGTAAACGTACCACCTATCACGGGTCAGTACTGTTTACCGAGGTGCCACCTGTCACGGGTCAGCACAACTTACCAAAACGTAAATCGTAAATGTACCACCTATCACGGGTCAGTACTGTTTACCGAGGTGCCACCTATCACGGGTCAGCACGATTTACTAAAAGAAAAAGCGTAAATCGTAAACGTACCGCCTATCACAGGCCAAAATACTATTTACTGAGGTGCCACCTATCACGGGTCAGCACGATTTACTAAAAGAAAAAGCGTAAATCGTAAACGTACCGCCTATCACAGGCCAAAATACTATTTACTGAGGTGCCACCTATCACGGGTCAGCACGATTTACTAAAAGAAAAAGCGTAAATCGTAAACGTACCGCCTATCACAGGCCAAAGTACTATTTACCGAGGTGCCACCTATCACGGGTCAGCACGATTTACTAAAAGAAAAAGTGTAAATCGTAAACGTACCGCCTATCACAGGCCAAAGTACTATTTACCGAGGTGCCACCTATCACAGGTCAGCACAATTTACCAAAACGTAAATCGTAAACGTACCACCTATCATGGGTCAGTACTGTTTACCGAGGTGCCACCTATCACGGGTCAGCACGATTTACCAAAATGAAATGCATTGGCATACACAGACTCCATCCACTACAATCGTTAAGCAAATGCAGATATTAAAAGATTCCCCATTTTTAATACTCATTTAACTTAAACGATATTCACAACAAACATTAAGCAAACATAAATATTAAGAGATTCCCCTTTTTTAATACTCCTTTCACTTAAACGATTTTCCAACACAAACATTAAGTAAACAAGACATTAAGAGATTCCCCATTCTTAATACTCATTTAACTTAAACGATTTTCCAAAACAACATTAAGTAAACAAGACATTAAGAGATTCCCCATTCTTAATACTCATTTAACTTAAATGATTTTCCAAAACAACATTAAGTAAACCGAGATATTAAAAGATTCCCTATTTTTAATACTCGTTTAACTCTGATAGTTTTCACGCCAACATTAAGTAAACGTAGACATTAAGAGATTCCTCATTCTTAATACTCGTTTAACTCTAATGGTTTTCAAATTCCACAAAAAATAAACCCAAACCTATTATCAGATCCAAACCACAACTCACACCAAAACACATCAATTCATTTCTCCACCGAATTCAACCATACACACAACAAATTTCATCAATAGTAATTAAAAACACGTCAAATACGACGAACACAAATCAACACAATCCACCACTCAAACCCAACAAGTTTCATTTACTCAAAATCATACATAAATGAGTTTAAATTCATTTTCCACGAAACATTCATCAATATAACCAAAACCTAACTCAAAGAGTTTACCCACAAAGCCTTAGATTCATTTTCCCCCAAAATCAACACTTCAACCCTAACAAATTCCTTTCCACACAACCATAGATAAGTCCCTAAATGCAAACTAGAAGTTTGGAAGGAGCCCTTACCTTAACGTTAGCTTTTACGTTCGATTACGGTACCGCGAGTAAATCTGGTAAAAATCTCCGCTCGCAACGTCGCCTCCAAGTTGGTTCCCTAGCACCGTAGCGTGGTAGTGAGCAATTTTCCCTTCTATCTCTTCGTGAAACGAAGCTTAGATCTAGATGAAATGGGGAGGTTTGTGTTTGACGGTTTTGAAATCCCTAACACCGTTTTTCTTCATTTTCGAAACAACGAGGAAGTATGAAGTTGAGAAATCCTTGCTTTCTTACCCACTAATCCTTGGGTTTTTATTCTTGAAGCCAAAGAAAGAAAAAGAAAGCAAAACCAATGAAAGAAGAAAAGGTTAGTCACGAGGCAGGGGAGGAAGAAGATGGAAATGTTTCTTTTCTTTTCCTTTTCCTTCCTTCTAATTTCCTTT
>NC_021163.2:36753728-36765463 GCF_000331145.2 Cicer arietinum | reverse complement strand
CTACTAAGCCAATCGATTTCCTGAATGTTTTTAGTGAAATTTGAATTTTGGGCTTAATTCAATCGATTGGGCAATCGATTGGGCAATCGATTGACAGGATAGCTGAGCCCCTAACTTAATGCCAATCGATTTCCAAATCGATTTTTTGTCAGTTTTGCTGAATTCCTGCATGGCTAAATCGATTGGGAAATCGATTTTATAAATAGTTGAGCCCTTGTAACTTCCCAAATCGATTGGGAAATCGATTTCCCTGCTTAACCTTCAATAAATACATAAACTAATTAAATCACATTCATACACAACTCCAAATCTTAACACTTAGCAATTCCCACACATTCACCACGACAAATTGGGTTTCGAAATAGTTTTACAATCCGTCACACTTACACACGATAAACAATACATAACACATAGCAATTCCAACACAATTACCACGACAACTTGAGTTTCGAAATAGTTTACAATCAGTCACACTTACACACAAAATCAATACATAACATTCAATCATAACTTGATTCAAACACGACTCGTGTGCCAAGAATCCTAATGCGATGCGTATATGCCAAAATGCATGGACTCGGAATTCCAAACCAAAACCCTCCTCGAAGGGCCGTAAATCATAATTGTACCGCCTATCGCAGGCCAAAGTACCAATTACCGAGGTGCCACCTATCACGGGTCAGCACGATTTACTAAAATGCGTAAATCATAAACGTACCACCTATCACGGGTCAGTACAGTTTACCGAGGTGTCACCTATCACAGGTCAACACGATTTACTAAAAGAAAAAGCGAGAATCGTAAACGTACCGCCTATCACAGACCAGTACTGTTTACCGAGGTGCCACCTATCACAGGTCAGCACGATTTACTAAAATGCGTAAATCATAAACGTACCACCTATCACGGGTCAGTACAGTTACCATGGTGTCACCTATCACGGGTCAACACGATTTACTAAAAGAAAAAGCGGAAATCGTAAATGTACCACCTATCACGGGTCAGTACAGTTACCATGGTGTCACCTATCACGGGTCAACACGATTTACTAAAAGAAAAAGCGGGAATCGTAAACGTACCGCCTATCACAGACCAGTACTGTTTACCGAGGTGCCACCTATCACGGGTCAGCACAATCCACCAAAAATGTAAATCGTAAATGTACCACCTATCACGGGTCAGTACAGTTACCATGGTGTCACCTATCACGGGTCAACACGATTTACTAAAAGAAAAAGCGGAAATCGTAAATGTACCACCTATCACGGGTCAGTACAGTTACCATGGTGTCACCTATCACGGGTCAACACAATTTACCAAATGAAATGCATGAGCATACACAAACTCCATTCACAACAATCGTTAAGCAAATGCAGATATTAAAAGATTCCCCATTTTTAATACCCATTTAACTTAAACGACTTTCAAACAACATTAATTAAATAAGTCATTAAGAGATTCCCCGTTCTTAATACCGATTTAACTTAATGATTTTCAAAACAAAACGTTAAGCAAACAGAAATATTAAGAGATTCCCCATTCTTAATACTCTTTTAACTTAAAAGATTTTCCAACACAAACATTAAGTAAACAAGACATTAAGAGATTCCTCATTCTTAATACTCATTTAACTTAAACGATTTTCCAAAACAGCATTAAGTAAACAAGATGTGTTTAAGTCAGTGACTCAGCTATTTTGATGTTAATCGACGTGCCAATCGATTTGTATGTATTTGTCTGAAAACGTTCTTACCTGGGATTTAGTTCAATCGATTTGCCAATCGATTGCAACCAAATTTGACTTGATTGAAATTTTACAACATAGATTGTCCAATCGATTTGTATGTCACAGGAAAGGTTATTTTGCAAGTGATATTTAAGTAATCGATTTGCCAATCGATTACCCTTAAAACTGGGGTTCCACTGTGACTTGTCCAATCGATTTCCCAATCGATGTATTTCAATCAGGTTTACTTTGTGAGATGTATAATCGATTTGTCAATCGATTACCCTCAAAACTGGGGTGCTACTGACTTGTGCAATTTTCATTTCTAATTTAGTCAGTCGATTGCCCAATCGATTATACCAACACAAACAGTTGTGTTTCCTTACACCCTTGTTATGAAATCGATTTCCCAATCGATTTGCTTCAGTCAAAAATCAACTTTTGTTGATTTCTTGTGTTCCAAGCAACATGTTCCAAGTGTGTAGGATTTGATTGTTGTTCCTGAAATCTTGCTCAATTCAAATATTAGATTTATCATGTATTGTATGAACATTGTTGAATTATTAATTATGTCAAAATTATGAATCAAAGGATCAAAATCCAACAGAGCAACTTTCCCTTCTATCTCTTCGTGAAACGAAGCTTAGATCTAGATGAAATGGGGAGGTTTGTGTTTGACGGTTTTGAAATCCCTAACACCGTTTTTCTTCATTTTCGAAACAACGAGGAAGTATGAAGTTGAGAAATCCTTGCTTTCTTACCCACTAATCCTTGGGTTTTTATTCTTGAAGCCAAAGAAAGAAAAAGAAAGCAAAACCAATGAAAGAAGAAAAGGTTAGTCACGAGGCAGGGGAGGAAGAAGATGGAAATGTTTCTTTTCTTTTCCTTTTCCTTCCTTCTAATTTCCTTTCTTTCTATTTCCTTTTCTTTCTTTTCTATCTCCTTTCCTTTTCTCTCCCCACAAACATTAATATATATATAGATTTATATATATATTAATTACTTTTAACAAATATCTCCAAATATCTAGATATTTATTAAAATTACCATTTCACCCATAAGGCATTAAATTCTTCGTAAAAGATTCAACGCAGTTAATTTAAAGTATTCATCGACGAGTAATTCTAATCGGCATCAAAATATCCTTTTGGTCATATAAACTCCCAAAATATTAATAACTTTGGCTAAAAAGCCTCCGACTTCAATACCAAAATACACTAAAATACATAAAGTATACTTTAAAATTATGGGTTTAGGGTTTAGGGTAGAAAAGGTTAGTCGTGAGGCAGGGGAGGAAGAAGATGGAAATGTTTCTTTTCTTTTCCTTTTCCTTCCTTCTAATTTCCTTTCTTTCTATTTCTTTTTCTTTCTTTTCTATCTCCTTTCCTTTTCTCTCCCCACAAACATACACACACACACACACACACACACACACACACACACACATTCTTTCTTTCTTTCCCTTTTCCTTTCTTTCTTTTTCCTTCCTTTCTATTTCTTTTCTTTCTATTTCCTTCTCTTTTCCCTCCACACAAACATATATATACATATGTATTTATATATATTAATTACTTTTAATAAATATCTAGATATTTATTAAAATTACCATTTCACCCATAAGGCATTAAATTCTTCGTAAAAGATTCACCGCAGTTAATTTAAAGTATTCATCGACGAGTAATTCTAATTGGCATCAAAATATCCTTTTGGTCATATAAACTTCCAAAATATTAATAACTTTGGCTAAAAAGCCTCCGACTTCAATATCAAAATACACTAAAATACATAAAGTATACTTTAAAATTATGGGTCTTACATGATGCAAGAAAGGACCAATTCCGAACTTTATTGGGTCTAAATTGCAAATTTCGTAATATAGACTTTTGTAATAATTTTAAATAGCAGGTCATCTGTTTTTTAAACCCTAAATTCTAAAGCCCAATATCGAGTACTATATATTGGCAGTTTTCATTCTTTTCTACAAACGAAATATGAGGATTAAGATTGCTATAGGAAATAAACAGTTTTTATTTTAATTTCATGGAAGACAAATTTTATAAGATTAATCCACGAGTTTAGAGTTTCATCAACACCTTGAGATTTAGGTTAAACTGTCAATTTCGATTCATGATTATATTCTTTATTTGATTATATCGATATTATGATTGCTTAAATTGAATTTCAATAGGATCGATTAAATTTATTTGACAGAATTTGATTTCGGTTTCTAATTTAATTGAATTATAATTTTACGACGTTTGATCGTTAATTATAATATTTTGATGATTGTGATGCTTTATCCAATCAAAGAAACCGAATTCACATAGAATTGATTACGCTTGTTTGATTAATTTTATAGTCAAATAAGAATAGAATCATGAATTAGAAATTAAACTCATTGATAGAGTATGTGATAGGTTTGAAACTCGAATAAGTGGATTAATCGTTTTGCTCATCTGTTAAGTCAAAAATCTAAAAAACCCCTTTTTAATTTCAACTTTCAATTCAGTTATTAATATATCAGAAGTCCTTGCGAAATGATTTGAGTTATTACCTCTATTTACATTTTATCAATTGTATTTGACCCATGTACGACAACGGATCAAATTGGCGTCGTTGTTGGGGACTCTCTGATAACAATATATAACCCTATTTTCAAGCGATTGTCTCGGATTGCTCCGAAATTTTGCCAGAAAATCAGAAGAAAAAAAATCAAGGCATAGGACTCCCATATAAGAGACCTATACGGGGATACGACGCTCAAAATCCCAAACTCTTTCATTTAGACCATTTTTTGAATTTTTTGAATTTTTCATATTATCCAAAAATTACAATAACAAAAATTTGTGTTGCCTTTATTTGATTTTTTGAAATTTTTTGTGGTGTTCTTATATTTTTTGGATTTTATTTGATAGGATTTTCGATTTTTCACTTCAATTTTAGCGATAGGGACATTGTTGGAATTTTCAGAATTGTGATTTTGCATTGTATTGTTATGATGATCGATGACTAGGGCTAGTTTTGCAAATTTGCATTCTCTTGAACCTGAAATAGATAGGACATTTCATTTACGATGTAGACTTAATAGAGCTGCTAGTGTTAACGAGTCAGAGTCATATACTAAAATTGACAACTGGCTGAAAAATATGGTTGATGCGAATAATAGAACCTTAAGACAACTTGCTGCACCTAATGTCAATTATAATACATTGTGTATCACATATCCTGAAGTTATTGTACCATTTGAACTTAAATTTGATTTAATGCACTTGCTTCCAAAGTTTAATGGTCTTGCAAGTGAGGATCCCCACAAACACTTGAAGGAATTACATGTTGTGTGTTCTACCATGAAGCCTCAAGGAGTCACAAAAGACTACATTAAGTTGAGAGCCTTCCCATTTTCACTCCAAGATGCTGTCAAGGACTGGTTATACTACCTTCAACCAGGTTCTGTTACAAGTTGGAAGGATCTCAAGATATTGTTTCTAGAAAAATTCTTCCCTACCTCAAGAGCTGCTTCAATCAGAAAAGAAATATGTGGCATCAAGCAGATTGACAGGGAATCATTACATGAGTATTGGGAGAGATTCAAGAAATTAGTGTCTAGTTGTCCTCATCACCAAATTTCTAAACAATTGCTCATCCAGTATTTTTATGAAGGCTTGCTACCTATGGATAGAAGCATTTTGGATGCTGCTAGTGGGGGAGCACTTGTCGATAAGACCCCAGAAGCGGCAAAGGCTTTGATTGAGAACATGTCCATTAATTCTCAGCAGTTTACAACTAGAAGCAATTCAACAGTGTTGGCAAGGGGTGTGAATGAAATTCAAGCTTCTTCCCAAAGAAATTTAGAAGGCAGACTTGATGAGCTTACAACTTTAGTAAAAAAACTGGCAATAGGTAAAACCCAAGCAGTGGTCTGTGGTATTTGCACTTCTCTGGAGCATACTTCAGATTCATGTCCTACATTGCAAGAAGATCCAATTATTGATGCTCCTCAAGCATATGCAGCAAATATATACAATCCACAAGCCAACCATGATCTATCATCTAACAAGTACAATTCTGGTTGGAGAAACCATCCCAACCTGAGATGGGGGAATTCATCTGCACAACAACAACCTAGGCAGCAACAGCAGCAAAATATTCCTCAACGGAAAAATAATGAACCTTCATTAGAGGACCTCGTTAAGCAGATGGTTGTCCAGAATCTCCAATTTCAACAAAGAAAAAATTTCACCATTCAAAATTTGGAAACAAAGATTGGTCAGCTAGCCACTTTAATTAATCAATTGCAGACTCAGGGGTCAAACTAATTTCCTACACATTCAGTGGTAAATCAAAATGCACCCAATGTCAGTGCAATTACATTGAGGTTTGGGAAAGATGTTGAAATACCAAAGGTACCTGAAACTACAGTGAAAAATAACAAGGTTGATGAGGACACTTTGATACTTGAAACTGTTGATGTTGAGCAAAATATACCACTTCCTTTTCCTCAAAGGACAATGAAGACTAACAAAATGGATGAGGCATATAAGGACAAGGAGATCTTGGATACATTTATGAATGTGGAAGTGAACATTCCTCTACTTGAAGCAATTAAACATATTCCAAAATATGCAAAATTTCTAAAAGATTTGTACACACACAAGAGAAGGTTAAAAGGTAATGAAAGGGTAAACATGGGGCGAAATGTTTCAGCCCTGCAAAGATCCAGGAACTTTTTCCATTCCATGTACCATAGGCAATAGTCAATTTGAAATTGCTATGTTAGATTTAGGAGCTTCCATTAATGTTATGCCTACATCTATTTTTAACTCTCTTGCTCATGGACCTTTATAGAGTACAGGTGTTACCATTCAATTGGTGAACAGGAGCAAGTCTCGTCCTGCTGGACTTGTGGAGGATGTATTTGTTCAAGTTAATGAATTGATATTTTTCATGCATATTTTTACATTTTGGATATTGTGGGAAACAATAAGTCCAACAGGGAACCTATCATCTTAGGCAGACCATTCTTGAAAACTGCTAGAACAAAAATTGATGTGCATGCTGGAACTCTATCCATGGAATTTGGTAATAGCATTGTAAAATTTAATAGCTTTGATGTTATGAAACACCCTATGGAAGAGCATTATATTTTTCAAATTGAATTGCTTGTTGATTTGGTTAATGACACTTACCCCGATATGTTTGCTACTGATTTTCCTTCATTGTCTGGTTTTGATGATACTTATACTTGTAAATTTTGTGCAGATACTCAATTGTGCTCTGTGTGTGCTGAGATCGAAGCTGCCTTGCAGGTTGATCATTGTGCTAACAAAATTGATTTTGCAGACTTAGCTTCGGCCACTGGTGATGTTCCCTCTATTTAACAACCACCAACTATAGAGCTTAAATCACTTCCTGAAAATTTGAAATATGCACATTCCTGGTATTAGCCCATCCATGTGTATGCATAGGATACTACTGGAGGATGGGGTAAAATCAGTCAGGCAGCTCCAAAGGCAACTTAACCTATTAATTCTGGATGTTGTAAGAAAGGAAGTGACTAACTCTTGTAAGTAGACATTATATACCCCATTTCTAATAGTCAATGGGTGAGTTCGGTGCAGGTAATCACTAAGAAAATTGGACTCACAGTGGTTAAAAATTAAAATAATGAACTTATCCCCACACGAGTGCAGAACAGTTGGAGAGTATGCATCGATTACAGGAGAATAAACTAGGGGCTTTATCAAGGATTTAAGCAAGATAGCTATTCCGCTGTCAAATTGGCTACAAAAAGATGTAAGTTTCACCTTTGATGACAAATGCAAAAAGGCGTGCCACCTCCCAGTGGAAATAGAGCATTGTGCTTATTGGGTAGTCAAGAGTTGTAACCTTGAGATGGAGAAAGCAGGTTTGGAGAGAAAGCTTCAATTGCAACAACTTGAAGACTTTAGACTTGAAGCTTATGAGAACTCTCAACTTATGAGAACTCTCAGATCTATAAAGAGAAAACTAAGTACTTTCTTGATAAGATTATTTTTAGGAAGGAATTTTCCATTGGCCAAAAAGTTTTATTGTTCAACTCCCGTCTGAAAATTATGGTTGGGAAACTTCGATCAAAGTGGATTGGCCCTTTTGTTGTTACTAATATTTTTCCTCCTGGTGCAGTAGAAATAAAAAGTGAAAACACCGAGAAATTTTTCAAAGTAAATGGACAATGCCTCAAGCTATTCCATGAGAGCTATGTGCTTGAAGATGGTACCATAGAAGAACTCTCATTCGAAAAGCCCACCTACACTGAAGTTTGAACAGGGAGTTCCCTTTCCTTACTCTTATTTTATATTTGTTACTTTCATTGAGGACAATGTGTAATTTAAGTGTGGGGGTATTATTTAGGATTTTATTATTTAGGGTTTTATTTGTTATATTTCAAAAAAAATAAAAAAATTAAAAATAATAAAACAATAAAAAAAAAATACACAATGCACTAGAAGTTTTTAAATCAGATTTTGTGGTTATAAATATGGAGAGTTTGTTTGGACTAGCGTGATTGGATAATATCTTTGCATTATTGGTAAAATAAATTGGATTAAAATGCTAAATTTTGTATCATTTATGATAAGTCATTAACCTTTGTGAGATTTTTTAGCCTTATTATGAATGGAATACATGTTTCCATCTTCTTTTTTCTTGTGTGTTATCTCACTCATGTTTGCTAGTTACGTCAGAACTTGACTTGACTCTTGTCTGCATGCATATATTCAAATGATCTAGGCATTTGTTTCTTGATTAAGCTACTAGCCAAATAAGCCTACCCTACAATTATTCATTTGTTTAAGCCCCGTTGAGCCTAATTATCCTATTCTTTGTTATATAGCTCATTATAAGCCTAAAAGTAAAAAACAATGAATTGACCCAATCTTGGAGGACAAAGGAGTATTTCCTTAAATAAGTGTAGGGGTGCTCAACTTGTTTTTTAAATTTGAGGGTTAAAAAAAAAAGGAATACAATGAGGAAAAATGGTTCTGTTGTGAGCAAAGAAAGTGTGAAATAAAAGTCAATGATATTTTGTTGAGTTACTTCTTAATGTTCTTTTTCTCTCTTAATCATTACTCTTTTATCCTCTTTAATTTTCATCCCTAGTCTCCTTAGGATTATCTCACTATTACCTTGGCCACGTTACAACCTGAATAAAGTGTTTCAAATATAGATTATAGAGGCTTGTCAAGCCTATGGTAGTGCTAGCTTTAATGATGTGCTTTGAGTGTAAACAGTAGCCCAAACACTTTGAGAGAATTTTATATCCTGGGAGGACTCTATCACTTATGATGCATTTTTTAGTTAACTTGTCCTCTTGTTTACCTTGATTGTGATAAAAAAAATTATTCATGATTGCCTTAAGCTAGAAATTATTCACACCACTTTGCATTTATAAGAATATTTGAAATGGCATGCATTACTTTGCTCGGAGTGCAAAAGTTTAAGTGTGGGGGAATTTGATCATAGCATTTGGGCACATGTTTCTAGCTTTTTAGTTTGATATTTTAAAAACTCTTTATAGCTTAGAATAATATTTTTAGCTTGTTTCTAAACTTTGAGTCGAACTTGAACTATAATTTTATTATTTGCATTTTGATCCTTTCTTGCTCTATAGGCCATACCTTGAGCTCTAGATATCGGATTGGCGCATATTGTACCATCCCGCTTTTTTGAGACATTAACTAACGAAATTCTAAATGTAAAGATACAGATTCATTTTTATATTTAAAGAAGATTATATTAAATACTCATTACTTTAAAACCAGTTAATAACTTTTTCAATTCTATTTTAAAAATAATGAGTCGGAGTATTTACAATTACAAAAGTAAATTTAATACGTAAAATAAAATAAACTCTTAACGTCAAAACTCTTGACGTTTTACTACCTAAAAATAAATCCTAGTTGGACATAACTCTGGACTCTTGTGGAAAACTCTCCCAACAAGTCTCATACCAGTGCAAAAGCATCTCGGAGCCTCCAACTGCTTGCAATTGTACTTCTTCGCATTTCTCCTACTAGATTGGTATGCAACACTATTCGCTCAAGTAACAATATATGTGACGTCCTGTCTGTAAGACCCATAATTTTAAAGTACCCTTTATGTATTTTTGGTGTATTTTGGATTTTGGCTCGGAGACTTTTTAGCCAAAGTTAATGATATTTTGGAGTTTTTATAATCAAAAAGATATTTTGGAGTTTTTAGAATTTCTCGTCGATAAATAAATTGAATTAAGTGCGGTGAATCCTTTACGGAGAATTTAATACGTTACGGGTGAAATGGTAATTTAACAAATATCTAGATATTTTGAGATATTTGTTAAGTTATATTTATTATATAGATATGTTTGTTTGGAGGGAAACAGAAAGAAAAACTAGAAGGAAGGAAAAGTAAAAGAAAAGAATATAAAAAGGAAAGAAAGAAAAAGGAAGAAAGGAAAAAACAAAGGAAAGAAAAAGAAAGGAAGGAAAATCCGATTTTCCATCTTCTTCCTCTGCCACCCGCGACCCATTTTTCCCTCCTTCTCCCATTTTCATTTTGTTTGCTTAACGTTTTGTTTTGAAAATCATTAAGATAAATCGGTATTAAGAATGGGGAATCTCTTAATGACTCGTTTACTGCATGTTTTGCGAGAAAATCGTTTAAGTCAAAGGTATATTAAGAATGGGGAATCTCTTGATATGTCTGTTTGCTTAACGTTTTGTTTTGAAAATCATTAAGATAAATCGGTATTAAGAATGGGGAATCTCTTAATGACTCGTTTACTGAATGTTTTGCGAGAAAATCGTTTAAGTCAAAGGTATATTAAGAATGGGGAATCTCTTGATATGTCTGTTTGCTTAACGTTTTGTTTTGAAAATCATTAAGATAAATCGGTATTAAGAATGGGGAATCTCTTAATGACTTGTTTACTGAATGTTTTGCGAGAAAATCGTTTAAGTCAAAGGTATATTAAGAATGGGGAATCTCTTGATATGTCTGTTTGCTTAACGTTTTGTTTTGAAAATCATTAAGATAAATCGGTATTAAGAATGGGGAATCTCTTAATGACTCGTTTACTGAATGTTTTGTGTGAAAATCGTTTAAGTCAAAAGTATATTAAGAATGGGGAATCTCTTGATATGTCTGTTTGCTTAACGTTTTGTTTTGAAAATCATTAAGATAAATCGGTATTAAGAATGGGGAATCTCTTAATATGTTTGTTTGCTTAACGTTTTGTTTTGAAAATCATTAAGATAAATCGGTATTAAGAATGGGGAATCTCTTAATGTCTTGTTTACTGAATGTTTTGTGTGAAAATCGTTTAAGTCAAAAGTATATTAAGAATGGGGAATCTCTTGATATGTCTGTTTGCTTAACGTTTTGTTTTGAAAATCATTAAGATAAATCGGTATTAAGAATGGGGAATCTCTTAATGTCTTGTTTACTGAATGTTTTGTGTGGAAATCGTTTAAGTCAAAAGTATATTAAGAATGGGGAATCTCTTGATATGTCTGTTTGCTTAACGTTTTGTTTTGAAAATCATTAAGATAAATCAGTATTAAGAATGGGGAATCTCTTAATGACTTATTTATTTAATGTTGTTTTGAAAATCGTTTAAGTTAACTGGGCGTTAAGAATGGGGAATCTCTTAATGTCTTGGTTACTTAATGTTGGTTGTGAAGGTCGTTTAAGTTAAATGGGTATTAAAAATGGGGAATCTTTTAATATCTGCATTTGCTTAACGATTGTTGTGGATGGAGTCTGTGTATGCTCATGCATTTCATTTTGGTAAATTGTGTTGACCCGTGATAGGTGACACCTTGGTAAACTGTACTGACCCGTGATAGGTGGTACGTTTACGATTTACGTTTTTAGTAAATTGTGCTGACCCGTGATAAGTGGCACCTCGGTAAACAGTATTGGTCTGTCAATAGGCGGTACGTTTACGATTTACGCTTTTTCTTTTAGTAAATCGTGTTGACCCGTGATAGGT
>NC_021163.2:36752911-36753228 GCF_000331145.2 Cicer arietinum | reverse complement strand
GTATTTAGAATGGGGAATCTCTTAATGACTTATTTATTTAATGTTGTTTTGAAAATCGTTTAAATTAACTGGGCGTTAAGAATGGGGAATCTTTTAATGTCTTGGTTACTTAATGTTGGTTGTGAAGGTCGTTTAAGTTAAATGGGTATTAAAAATGGGGAATCTTTTAATATCTGCATTTGCTTAACGATTGTTGTGGATAGAGTCTGTGTATGCTCATGCATTTCATTTTGGTAAATTGTGTTGACCCGTGATAGGTGACACCTTGGTAAACTGTACTGACCCGTGATAGGTGGTACGTTTACGATTTACATTTT
>NC_021163.2:36724216-36752841 GCF_000331145.2 Cicer arietinum | reverse complement strand
TTTAGTAAATCGTGTTGACCCCGTGATAGGTGCCACCTCGGTAAACGTTACGGCCCGGTGATAGGGGGTACGTTTATGTTTTACCCTTTTTAGTAAATCTTGTGGACCCGTGATAGGTGGCACCTCGGTAATTGTTACTTTGGCCTGCGGTAGGCGGTACAATTATGATTTACGGCCCTTCGAGGAGGGTTTTGTTTTGGAATTCCGAGTCCATGCATTTTGGCATATACGCATTGCATTAGGGTGCTTGGCACGCGAGTCGTGTTTGATTCAAGTTTATGATTGGGTGTTTTGAATTTGAGTTGTCGTGGTAATTATGTTGAAATTGCTCATTGTTATGTATTGATTAGCGTGTGTGCGTGCGATGGATTGCAAAACTATTTCGAAAACCAATTTGTCGTGGTGATTGTGTGGGATTTGCTAAGTGTTAAGTTTTGGAGTTATGTGTGAGTGTGATTGAATTAGTTTAAGTATTTTTGGAAGAATAAGCAGGGAAATCGATTTCCCAATCGATTGGATGAGTTGCAGGAAGTTCACTATTTTAACCTAATCGATTTGCCAATCGATTGTATAAATATATCTTTCAAAATCTTTTAAGAAATCGATTTGGAAATCGATTGGCAGAGAGGCAGGGACTCAGCAAAAATGCCAAAATCGATTTGGAAATCGATTTGGCAACCCAGGGACTCATCAGAACTGACAAAATCGACTTAGAAATCGATTTGGTCATGCAAAAACTCAGCAGAACTGACCAAATCGATTTGGCAATCGATTGGCTCAGCAAAAGTCCTTATTTTGAGTTAGATAATCGATTGCTCAATTGATTTATCAATGCTTTGGTCAGTTATGTATTACTTGATGGTTTGAGAACTTCATTTTGAGTTCATTTTTTATTGGCAAGTATTGTATGAACTTTTCGCATATTGAAAATCCTGTTAAGGTGCAAGCTTAGTTGAAAAGTTATTTTGAGCATTTAAAAAACTTATATGATATGTGTTAACTGTTATTTTTCGGTTGGTGACCCTTTACAATTATTGTGGAAATCTGGGTTTGCCCTCAGATGAGAGTCAGGACGGTCCTACCAGTTCGTACCCTACGGACGGGAATGGAGATGGGAGCGCTTGACTGTAGTTACGATAGGAGGATCCCACGAGGCGCGTGGAGATCACTCAGGGTGTATAGTTTTTTGGTAGGATGATCAGATTAGGTTGATGTATAGGGACTAGGCGCCCTTCTTTTTGGGTTGGAGTATTTTTAATTTGGAAAACTGTACTTATACTAATATTGTCAGTTTGACATCTTATTTGAATGGGTTCCATGTACCATTTGTTGTTGTGTAAATGTTTTGGATTTATATTTGGAGAAACTTTTCCGCCGCTTGTAAATTATAATGACTCAATTATTTATCCTAAGGCATTTCTTTATTTATTTCTCTGTTTAGTTTAATTACTTTTGGAAAAAAAAAAATATACCCTCGCTTTGAAAAACGGGGTGTTACACTGTCAAATGTAAGGGTCATCTCCAAATAACAAACACAAAGCAAGTAAACATGCATATATAATTGTTATAGCCAAAAATATAAATAAATCATATACTTCATTTAACAGTTAAAAATCACAACACACCAAAGATACAATTCAACCAAAATGCACAAATCTTATTGTTAAACTATATGTCAATGCATGTTTCCGGAATATCACCTCCACCGCAAGGGCTTCGTGGGTCCTTCCAAGCAACACCACTAACTCAAAATCCCCACAAGGATCTATGGGATCCAACCAATTATGGACGCACCACACAACTATGAGCTCCAACCAATTATGGACGCACCACACAACTATGAATGCATGAATGTAGACACTGTTGTTAGTAACAATATAGACCACTCAACCAGAGTGTCCAAAATCATTCAATTTCCAGATTAATTATCTCTACTCCTAATAATCCTAATAAGGTAAAATATAAAAATAAAATAAAATGCCTGAAATTACACATACGAGTAGGCGTTGGAAAGCTAAAAATCAGAGCTACAACTTTTGTGTTGGAAGAAAAGACCAATTCCGAACTTTATTGGGCCTAAATTGCAGATTTCGTAATCTGGACTTTAGTAATAATTTTAAATAGCGGGTCACTTATTTTTTAAACCCTAAAGCCCAATATCGAGTACTATATATTGGCAGTTTTGTTTTGTTTTCTACAGACGAAATATGAGGATTCAGATTGCTATAGGAAATAAATAGTTTTTATTTTAATTTCATGGAAGGCTAATTTTATAAGATTAATCCACGAGTTAAGAGTTTCATCAACACCTTGAGATTCAGGTTACACTGTCAATTTCGAATCATGATTATATTCTTGTTTATTTGATTATATTGATATTCTGATTGCTTAAATTGAATTTCAATAGTATCAATTAAATTTATTTGAC
The DNA here is from genome assembly GCF_000331145.2 of Cicer arietinum. NCBI lineage: Eukaryota > Viridiplantae > Streptophyta > Magnoliopsida > Fabales > Fabaceae > Cicer > Cicer arietinum. Next base: position 36,750,413 of record NC_021163.2, on the reverse strand, counting down.
AGAATTTGGTTTCGATTTCTAATTTAATTATATTATAATTTTGCATCGCTTGATCGTTAATTGTAATATTTTGTTATTGTGATGGTTAATTCAATCAAAGAAACCGAATTCTCATTGGATTGATTACGCTTATTTGATTAATTCTATAGTCAAATAAGAATAGAATCGCGAATTAGAAATTAAACTCATTGATAGAAGCTGTGATAGGTCTGAAACTCGAATAAATGGATTAATCATTTTGCTCATATGTTAAATCAAAAATCTAAAAAAACCCCCTTTTTAATTTCAACTTTCAATTCAGTTATTATTATTGTTATTATTATATCAGAAGTCCTTGCGAAATGATTTGAGTTATTACCTCTATTTACATTTTATCAAATTGTATTTGACCCGTGTGTGTAAGACTCATAGTTTTAAATTCTAATTTATGTATTTTGGTACTGAACTTTGAGACTTTTTAGCCAAGTTATTGATATTTTGTGAGTTTAATGTCCAAAAATATCTTTTGATGCCCCAATTAAAATTATTCGTAAATAAATAAATTAGATTAATTACGGTGAATCTTTTGTCGAAAAATAATTTATTTATGTTACGAAGAATTTAATACTGGGCAGTTTTGTTAAAAATATCTCGAGTTGCTGAAAATTTTATTTGTCAATTGAGTTGCGACGAGAGTGGATATTTTTATCAAATGGTTTGAGAGGTTATGGGTGAAATGGTAATTTTAATAAATATCTAGATATTTTTAGATATTTATTAAGTTATAATTAATATGTATATGTATAAATATATATATATATATATATATATATATGTGTGTGTGTGTGTGTGTGTGTGTGTGTGTGTAAAAGGAAATAGAAAGAAAAGAAAATAGAAGAAAGGAAAAGGAAAAGGAAAGAAACATAACGTTTTCTTCCTCTCTCTACTGCCTCGCGACACTTCTTCTCCTTCCTTCTTTCTTCTTCTTTTGTTTTGCTTTCTTTTGCTTCAAGAAAAGAAACCCAATGTTTGGTGGGTGAGAAAATAAAGATTCCCAGCTTCCTTCTTCTTCTTTGATTCGAAAACAAAGGAAAACGGTGTTGGTGATTTCAAAACCGTCAAACACAAATCTTCACTTTTATTCTATATCTAAGCTTCATTTCATGAAGAGATAGAAAGGAAAGTTGCTCACCTCCATGATACGGTGCTAGTGAACTAACTTTGGGAGCAACGTCGCGAGCGGAAATTTTACCGGAGTAAATCGCGGTGCCGTAATCGGCTGTTAAACTTTAGAAAGAAAAGAAAATAGAAGAAAGGAAAAGGAAAAGGAAAGAAACATAACGTTTTCTTCCTCTCTCTACTGCCTCGCGACACTTCTTCTCCTTCCTTCTTTCTTCTTCTTTTGTTTTGCTTTCTTTTTCTTCAAGAAAAGAAACCCAAGGTTTGGTGGGTAAGAAAATAAAGATTCCCAGCTTCCTTTTTCTTCTTTGATTCGAAAACAAAGGAAAACGGTGTTGGTGATTTCAAAACCGTCAAACACAAACCTTCACTTTTATTCTATATCTAAGCTTCATTTCATGAAGAGATAGAAAGCAAAGTTGCTCACCTCCATGATACGGTGCTAGTGAACTAACTTTGGGAGCAACGTCGAGAGCGGAAATTTTACCGGAGTAAATCGCGGTGCCGTAATCGGCTGTTAAAGCTACCGTTAAGGTAAGGGCTCCTTCTAAACTTTTAGTTTGCATTTAGGGACTTATTTGTGGTTGGGTGGAAAATAAATGTGTTGGGTTTGAAGTGTAGATTTGGGGAAAATGAATTGAATGCTTTTATGGGTAAAATTTTGGAGTTCGGTTTTGGAGATATTGATGAGTGTTTTGTGGAAAAAGAATTTCATTCATGTATGTGTGTTGTTGAGGAAATGAAATTTGATGTGTTTGAGGTGTGTTTTGTGAAAATTAGTTTGGCGTGGGTTATGTTTGAATTTTGTGGAAATTTGTGGTGATTGATGATTAAACTTGGTGTGGATTTTGAATTGATTAGGTTTAATGTAAATTGTGGATTAAATTTGATGTGTGTGGTGGAGATATTGATGAGTGTTTTGTGGAAAAAGAATTTCATTCATGTATGTGTGTTGTTGAGGAAATGAAATTTGATGTGTCTGAGTTTGTGAAAAATAGTTTGGCATGAGTTATGATTGAATTTTGTGGAAATTTGTGGTGATTGATGATTAAACTTGGTGTGGATTTTGAATTGATTAGGTTTAATGTAAATTGTGGATTAAATTTGATGTGTGTGGTGGAAAAATAAATGTTTGAGTATGTTGCTCTGTGTGGACTTTGAAAATCATTAGTATTAAATGAGTACTAAAAATAGGGAATCTTTTAATATATGCATTTACTTAATGATTGTTGTGGATAGAGTCAGAGTATGCTCATGCATTTCATAGTACATGGTGACCGCAATGGGGCCATGGTGATAGTGGTGACCGTGATGGGCCACGAGATGATGTCATGTGATTAGTTGGTTCATCTTATCCTTGCGGGGATTATCGCATCGTGCTGATCTGTGAGAGATTGCACTCTAGTTGTGTTGATCTGTGAGCGATTGCACTCTAGAAAAAAGTGTAAGGCATGTGATAGGCGACACTTTAGTAAATCGTGTGGGCCTATGATGGGTGGCACCTTTGTAATTAGTACAAGGCCTGTGATAGGCGGTACAATTATAACTTACGCCCCTTCGAGGAGGGTTTTGGTTTGGAATTCCGGAATTCATGCATTTGGGCATATACACATTGCATTAGGGTGTTTGGCCCGCGAGTCATGTTTGATTCAAGATTATGATTGAGTGTTTGAACTCAAGTTGTCATGGTGATTGTGCTATAATTGCTAAGTGTGAATGTTTTGGATTTGTGTGTAAGTGTGATTGATGGCAAAACCTTTTCGAAACTCAAGTTGTCATGGCGATTGCGCTAAAATTGCTAAGTGTGAATGTTTTGGATCTGTGTGTAAGTGTGATTGATTATAAAACCTTTTCGAAACCCAAGTTGTCATGGTGATTGTGCTATAATTGTTAAGTGTGATTGTTTGGATTTGTGTGTAAGTGTTGATTGATTTCGGAACCCTTTTAAAAGTTGAATTTTGCTGTTTTTTTGTTGTTTTCTGATGTGTATTCGAATACAGAAGGTTGTATTCAAATACCAACATCCTGTTTTAGCTACTGACTTATGTGTAGTCGAATACAAAAGGCTGTATTCGAATATAGACATGTTGTTTTTGTTGCTGACTTTAGAAACAACCTTGTATTCGAATACAAAGATGCTATATTCGAATACAACAGTGTTATTTTGTTTAAAACTTCATTTTTCAACTTATTTTACGCATGGTTGACATATGACATATGGAAACCCTTTTAAGGTGCATGCTAATTTGAAAGGTTATTTTGTGCATTTTAAACTTAAGTGTTATGTGTTAATTGTTAATTTCGGTTGGTAACCTTTACAACTATTGTGGAAATCTGGGTTTTGCCCTCAGATGAGAACCAGGATCTTCCCACCGGTTAGTACCTTGTGGATGGGAATGTAGTTGGACACACCTGACTAGAGTTGTGTCGGGAGGATCTTGCGGGGCGTGTGAAGATCACCCGGGATGTATAGTTTTTGTAGAATGATCAGATTAGGTTGACGTATACGGACTAGATGTCTTTCTTATTTGGATTGTGTTTATTTTAATTTGGAAGATTGTATCTATACCAATATTGTCAGCTTGACATTTTATTTTGATGGGTTTCATGCACCACTCTTTGATGTGATGTGGGGAGCTAAAATTCTTGGGGCAGTGCTTTTGTACAGATGTCTGCCGAGAATACCCCAGGGGTATGAGCTATGTCTGATAGGCCTCACAGCCCCGGTGTATTTTGATGTTTGAATACTTGGGATTTTTATTTCAAAAACTATTCTGCTGCTTGTAAATGTTGTTGACTTTTGTCGTTGTGTTACGACTTAAATATTTATCCAAAAGTATTTCCTTCTTTAATTCTTTGTTTTTACGAATTTATTTCGAAAAAAAAATACACTCGCGCTGTTAAAAATCGGGGTATTATAGTGGGCGACAGCGAATCAATTAACATTAATGTCTTTTTTGTATTCTTTTGATTTATTCTAATCCATTTAGGGTTTTTTTACCAAACTTGTGCATCGAATAGTTGTGTTTGTGTCATTGGATTAACTTTTAGGTTATTTTCGTCTTCCCTAGGCTTAGTCTAATCCATTTAGGGTTTTTAACCAATTTTTTGCATCCAATAAGTGCATTTGTGTCATTGGAGTACATTTCGGTCATTTTTGTCCTCTTCAACTTATTCTAATCAATTTAGGATTTTTAACCGATCTTGTGCATCCAATAAGTGTGTTTGTGTCATTGGATTAACATTTTGGTCATTATCGTCATCCTTCCACTTATTCTAATTCAATAATGGTTTTTAACAAATCTTATCATTTAAAATGTGCGTTTGTCTCATTGGATTAACATTTACGTCATTTTTGTCATCCTTCGACTTAATCTAATTCATTTGGGTTGTTTAACCAATCTTGTGCATTCAACAAGTGCGTTTATTTCTTAGGATTAATATCTAGGTAATTTTCATCATCCTTCGACTTATTCTAATCATTAAGAGTTTTTAACCAATCTTGTGCATCCAATAAGTGCGTTTGTATCTTTGGATCAACATTACAGTCATTTTTGACTTATTCTAATCCATTTATGATTTTTAACCAATCTTGTGCATCTAATAAGTTCGTTTGTGTTATTGGATTAATATTTAGGTCATTTTCGTCATCCTACAACTTATTCTAATCCATTTTGGGTTTTTAACCAATCTTGTACATTAAATAAGGGTGTTTGTGTCATTGAATTAACATTTAAGTCATTTTCCTCATCCTTCGACTTATTCTAATCCGTTTTGGTTGTTTAACCATTATTGTATATCCAATAAGTGCGTTTGAGTCATTGGATTAACATTTAATTCATTTTAGTCCTCCCTAGACTTATTCGAATCCATTTTGGTTGTTTAACCAATCTTGTGCATCCAATAAGTGTGTTTGTGTCATTAGATTAACATTAAGGCCATTTACGTCCTCCCTAGGCTTATTGTAATTCATTTTGGTTGTTTAACCAATTTTGTGCATCCAATAAGTGCGTTTGTGTCATTGTATTGACATTTATGTCATTTTCGTCATGCTTCAACTTATTCTAATGCATTTTGGGTTTTTCAACTATCTTGTGCATCCAATAAGTGCGTTTCTATCATTGGATTAACATTTAGGTCATTTTCGATATCCTTTGACTTATTCTAATCAATTTTGGATTTTTATCCGATCTTATACATCCAATAAGTACATTTGTGTCATTCGATTAATATTTAAGTCATTTTGATCATCCTTCAACTTATTCAAATCCATTTTGGTTATTTAACCAATCTTGTGCATCCAATAAGTGTGTTTGAATCATTGGATTAACAATTAGATCATTTTAGTCCTCCCTAGGCTTATTCGAATCCATTTTGGTTGTTTAACCAATCTTGTGCATCCAATAAGTGGATTTATGTCATTAGATTAACATTTAGGTCATTTTCATCATCCTTTTACTTATTCTAATCCATTTAGGGTTTTTAACAAATCTTGTGCATCCTATAAGTCTGTTTGTGTCATTGAATAATCATTTTGATCATCTTCGTCCTCCCAAGACTTATTCTTATAAATTTAGGGTTTTTAACCAATCTTGTGCATCCAATAAGTGCGTTTGTATTATTAGATTAACATTTAGGTCACTTTGGTCATCCTTCGACTTATTCTAATCCATTTCGGGTTTTTAACCAATCTTGTGTATCCAATAAGTGAGTTTGTGTCATTGGATTAACATTTAGATCTTTCTCATCTTACTTTGACTTATTTTAATGTATTTAGGGTTTTTAAGCAATTTTGTGCATCCAATAATTGCGTTTGTGTCATTAGATTAACATTTAGGTCATTTTGGTCCTATTTCGACTTATTCTAATTCATTTAGGATGTTTAACCAAATATTGTGTATCCAATAAGTGTGTTTGTGTCATTGGATTAACATTTAGGTCATTTCATCATCCTTCGACTAATTCTAATGCATTTAGCATTTTTTACAAATCTTGTGCATCCAATAAGTGTGTTTCAATCATTGGATTAACATTCAGGTCATTTTCGACATCCTTTGACTTACAGTAATTCATTTAGGGTTTTTAAACAATCTTGTGCATCCATTAAGTGTGTTTGTGTTATTGGATTGACAAAAAGGTAAGTTTTGTCATCCTTCGACTTATTCTAATCCATTTTATTTGTTAAACCAATTTTGTGCATCCAATAAGTGTGTTTGTGTCATTCGATTAATATTAAGGCCATTTTCGTCCTCCCTAGGCTTATTCTAATCCATTTTGTTTGTTTAATCAATCTTGTGCATTCAATAAGTGCGTTTGTGTTATTAGATTAACATTTATGTCATTTTCGTCATCCTTTGACTTATTCTATTGCATTTAGGGTTTTTAGTCAATCTTGTGCAACCTATAAGTGTGTTTCTATAAATGGATTAACATTTACGTCATTTTCAACATCCTTCAACTTATTCTAATCAATTAAGGATTTTTATCCAATCTTGTGCATCCAATAAGTACGTTTGTGTCATTGGATTCACATTTAGGTCATTTTCTTCTTCCATCGATTTATTCTAATCCATGTTGGCTATTTAACCAATCTTGTGCATCCAATAAGTGTGTTTGAGTCATTGGATTAGCATTTAGGTCGTTTCAGTACACCCTAGGCTTATTTGAACCCATTTAAGGTTTTTAACCAATGTTGTGCATCCAATAAGTGCATTTATGTCATTGGATTAACATTTAGGTCATTTTCATCATCATTCGACTTATTCTAATCAATTTAGGGTTTTAACCAATCTTGTGCATCCTATAAGTGTGTTTGTGTCATTGAATTATCATTTTGGTCATTTTCTCCACACTAGGCTTATTCTAATCCATTTAGGGTTTTTAACCAATCTTGTGCATCCAATAAGTGTGTTTGTGTCATTAGATTAACATTTAGGTCATTTTCGTTATCCTTCGATGTAAGACCCATAATTTTAAAGTATACTTTATGTATTTTTGTGTATTTTGGATTTTAGCTCGGAGGCTTTTAGCCAAAGTTATTAATATTTTGGAGTTTATATGATCAAAAAGATATTTTGATGCCGATTAGAATTACTCGTCGATAAATAAATTAAATTAAGTGTGGTGAATCCTTTACGGAGAATTTAATGCCTTATGGGTGAAATGGTAATTTTAATAAATATCTAGATATTTTGATATATTTGTTAATTATAATTAATATATATAATGGATATATGTTTGGAGGGAAAGTAAAAAGAGGAAGGAAAGAGAAGAAAGAAAAGGAAATAGAAAGGAAGGAAAAAGGAAGAAAGGAAAACCAAAAGAAAACTGAAAAGCATTTTCCTCTCCCTGTCTCGCGCCCTCAAAATCCCTCCCTCCTCCATTTTCATTTTTCCTTGCTTCCTTGTTGTTCAAGAATAGAAACCCAAGGCTGGGTGGGTGATAGGACAAGGATTGCTCAACTTCACTATTCTTGCTTGATTCAAAAACGAAGAAAAACGGTGTTAGGGATTTCAAAACCGTAAAACACAAACCTCCCCATTTCATCTAGATCTAAGCTTCGTTTCGCGAAGAGATAGAAGGGAAAGTTGCTCACTACCACGCTACGGTGCTAGGGAACCAACTTGGAGGCGACGTTGCGAGCGGAGATTTTTACCGGATTTTACTCGCTGTACCGTAATCGAACGTGAAAACTAACGTGAAGGTAAGGGCTCCTTCCAAACTTTTAGTTTGCATTTAGGGACTTATATGTGGTTGTGTGGAAAAGAATTTTGTTAGGGTTGGAGTATTGATTTGGGGGAAAATGAATCTAAGGCTTTATGGGTAAAATCTTAGAGCTAGGTTTTGGTTATATTGATGAATGTTTCGTGGAAAATGAATTTAAACTCATTTATGTATGATTTTGAGTAAATGAAATTTGATGTATTTGAGTGTTATGTTGTGTTGATTTGTGTTCGTCGTATTCGACGTGTTCTTAACTAATACTGATGAAATTTGTTGTGTGTATGGTTGGATTCTGTGGAGAAATGAATTGATGTATTTTGGTGTGAGTTGTGGTTTGGATCTGATAATAGGTTTGAGTTTGTTTTGTGTGGAATTTGAAAACCATTAGAGTTAAACGAGTATTAAGAATGGGGAATCTCTTAATGTCTACGTTTGGCACGCGAGACGTGTTTGATTCAAGTTTATGATTGAGTGTTTTGAATTTGAGTTGTCGTGGTATTTGTGTTGAAATTGCTAAGTGTTATGAATTGATTATTGTGTGTAAGTGTGATGGGTTGTAAAACTATTTCGAAACTCAATTTGTCGTGGTGATCGTGTGGGAATTGCTAAGTGTTAAGATGTGGAATTGTGTATGAATGTGATTGAGTTAGTTTATGTATTTTTGGAAGAATATGCAGGGAAATCGATTTCCCAATCGATTGGATGAGTTACAGGGACTTCCCTAAATTGACATAATCGATTTGCCAATCGATTGTATAAATATGTTTTTCAAAACCTTTTAAGAAATCGATTTGGAAATCGATTAGCAGAAAGACAGGAACTCAGCAAAACTGACAAAATCGATTTGGAAATCGATAGGCATTAATATTGGGGCTCAGTCATTCATTCAATCGATTTCCCAATCGATTGAATTGAGCCCATAGTTCAAATTTCACTAAAATCCTTCAGGAAATCGATTTGGAAATCGATTGGCTTAGTAGGAATTCTTATTTTGAGTTAGATAACAGATTGATCAATTGACTTATCAATGTTTTGGTTTGTTATGTATTACTTGTTGAATTGAGAACCTTATTTTGATTTCATTTTTATTTGGCAAGTGTTACATGAACTTTTAGCATATGGAAATCCTTTTAAGGTGCATGCTTAGTTGAAAGGTTATTTTGTGCATTTAAAAACTTAAATGTTATGTGGTAATTGTTAATCTCGGTTGGTGGCCCTTTACAACTGTTGAAAATATATTTATATTTATTACATATCATGTAAATAGGGATAATATCTCCCATATTTATTTTTGTATTTATTGCCTTGAGCCTATATAAAACAGACTCCGTTGTGTAGTTCAGACACACGGTTTCACCATATGTCTCTCTCATTTTCTCTTATTCAACATGGTATCTAGAGCCTATTAAGAGAGACAACCCTATACCGTGATTACCCCGGGACCCACTGTCCTTCGGTGAGATTTTTTTTTTCGGTAAACCGTGTCTCAATTCCGGTTTACCCTTCTTTGTCGCTTTTTCGTTCATTTTTTTTTTCTCCACTGTTCACTGTTCATCGCGCGACACTGTTCATCGAAAAAAAAAAAAAAAACCCCATATTCCGCCACTGTTTCGCTGCTGGTTTTTAGGTAACTACTTATTGATTATGGCTACTTATAAAGATTTTCTTCGGTGGAGAGAGTATTGTCAGAACTCGAGTTCCGCTGTTTCCGCCGCACAAAGTGGTAATTCACCTGTTTGCATCTCACCTTCTCATAGCCCATGGATTCTCGATTCTGGTGCATCTGATCACATTACTGGTAATAAGACTCTTTTCTCCTCTCTCACAACATCTGGTTATTTACCTAGGATAGTCTCAGCCAATGGTTCCCAAACACAGTCTCAAGGGATTGGCACTGTCCAAATCCTCCCTACTATGTTAGTTAAATCTGTCCTTTATGTGCTTGGATGCCCATTTAATTTAATTTCTATCAGTCGATTGACTCGTTCTCATGACTGTGTTGTCACATTTACTAATTGCAATGTTACTTTGCAAGACTGAATATCAGGACGACAAATTGGTGTCGGATGTGAGTCTAATGGTCTTTATTATCTCTCAAACCCATCAACAGCGTGCCCTACCACATATTCTCCTCTTACTATACATGCTCAGTTAGGTCATCCGAGTCTTCCCAAACTTCAACAATTAGTACCTAATCTAACCAAAATATCTAGCTTAAATTGTGAGTCGTGTCAATTAGGGAAACACACTCGTAGTCATTTCACTGATCGAGCTAATAAACGAGCTTCCTCCCCATTTGCTTTAGTTCACTCAGATGTTTGGGGTCCCTCTCGTACTATTTCCACACTTGAGTCTAGATATTTTGTTACCTTTATCGATGATTTTTCCCGTTGTACGTGGTTATTTTTAATGAAAAATAGGTCTGAATTATTTTCTATTTTTGAACAATTTTATAAGGAAATTAAAACTCAATTTGGTGTATCCATTCGCACTTTGCGCAGTGATAATGCCCGTGAATATTTGTCCCATCAATTTCAAAATTTTATGACCTCTAACGGCATTCTTCATCAAACATCTTGTGCTCATACACCTCAACAAAATGGGGTAGCCGAACGCAAAAATCGGCACATTATTGAAACCACTTGTACTCTCCTTCTTCATGGTAATGTACCATCTCGCTTTTGGGGCGATGCTGTTCTAACGGCGTGCTATCTTATAAATCGCATGCCTTCGTCTGCTCTTGATAACAAAGTCCCTCACTCGATCCTCTTTCCTGGTACCCCTCTTCACTCACTTCCTCCTCGGGTCTTCGGATCTACATGTTTTGTCCACAATCTCACTCCTGGTCTTGACAAACTTTCAGCTCGATCATTAAAATGTGTCTTTCTGGGTTATCATCGGTCCCAAAAAGGTTATCGTTGTTATTCTCCTACTCTTCGACGATATCTCATATCGGCTGATGTCACATTTTTTGAGTCTGTTACATACTATGAGTCGCTTCCTGATCCTTTGTCTGCAACTATTCCTCTGGACCTACCAAAGTCTATTTCACCTTCTCTTTTACCATTAGAGCCTATTACGTATGCCCCACCTGAGACACCTCCTGTGGCCCCTCCCACTGTCCCACTTGAGACTCCTCTTGTTGATCCTCCAACTGTACAACCTCTTCAGACATATCGTCGTCGTCAACCACCATCGGTTGTACATGTCCCTACACCTGTTCTTGATACCGAGGTCACTCCAGACGCTCCTTCACCGCCACCTCCTTCTTTATCGGATCCGACCCTTGATATTCCTATTGCTATTCGTAAAGGTATACGTCCTACTCGTAACCCATCCCCTCATTACATTGGCTTGAGTTACCATCGTCTTTCTCCTTTGCATTATACTTGTTTGTCTTCCCTGTCTTCTGTTTCTATTCCTAAATCTCCAGGTGAAGCTTTATCTCACCCAGAGTGGAGACAAGCAATGATTGACGAGATGTGTGCACTTCAGAGTAGTGGTACATGGGAATTGGTTCCTTTACCGTCGGGAAAGTCTTTAGTAGGATGTCGTTGGCTTTATACGGTGAAAGTTGGTCCTGATGGTAAGATTGATCGTTTTAAAGCTCGTTTGGTAGCAAAAGGGTACACTCAAGTTTTTGGCCTCGATTACAGTGATACTTTCTCCCCTGTGGCTAAGATGGCCTCTGTTAGACTACTCCTCTCTATTGCAGCCATCAGACATTGGTCTCTACATCAACTTGACATTAAAAATGCTTTTTTGCATGGTGACCTTGAAGAAGAAGTGTATATGGAGCAACCACCTGGGTTTGTTGCTCAGGGGGAGTCCTCTACCATGGTTTGTCGACTTCAGAGGTCTCTCTATGGTCTTAAACAGTCTCCTCGAGCTTGGTTTGGTAGATTTAGCACAGTAGTGCAACAATTTGGCATGATTCGAAGTGAAGCTGATCATTCTCTTTTTTATCGTCACTCAACCCAAGGGTGCATTTACTTGATTGTCTATGTAGATGATATTGTCATAACTGGTAGTGATCAACAGGGCATACTCCAATTGAAACAACATTTATCTCATCAGTTTCAAACTAAAGATCTTGGCAAGCTCCGCTACTTCTTGGGTATTGAGGTAGCCCAATCTAAGGACGGCTTAGTAATTTCACAAAGAAAATATGCTATGGATATTCTTGAAGAGACAGGTTTGTTGAATGCCAAACCGGTTGACACTCCTATGGATCCAAACGTCAAACTTCTACCTAATCATGGGGAGCCATTTTTAGATTCAGGGAGATACAGAAGATTGGTTGGTAAATTAAACTACCTCACAGTCACCCGTCCAGACATTTCTTTTGCAGTCAGTGTGGTAAGTCAATTCTTAAATTCTCCTTGTCAAGAACACTGGGATGCTGTGATACGAATCTTGAAATACATTAAAGGTGCTCCAGGAAAAGGTCTAATTTATGAAAACAGAGGACATACTCAGATAGTTGGTTATTCAGATGCCGATTGGGCAGGCTCACCCATTGATAGGCGATCCACTTCTGGGTATTGTGTACTTGTTGGAGGAAACTTAATATCTTGGAAGAGTAAGAAACAAAGTGTAGTTGCAAGATCTAGCGCTGAAGCTGAATACAGGGCTATGGCATTAGTGACTTGTGAGCTCATTTGGTTGAAACAGTTACTCAAAGAGCTTCAATTTGAAGAGGCAACACAAATGACATTAATATGTGATAATCAAGCAGCATTGCACATTGCCTCTAATCCAGTTTTTCATGAGAGGACCAAGCATATTGAGATAGATTGTCACTTTGTAAGGGAGAAGATCGAATCAGGCGACATCACCACTAGTTTTGTTAATTCCAATGATCAATTGGCAGATGTATTCACTAAGTCTCTGAGAGGTCCTCGAATCAGTTATATATGTAACAAGCTTGGTGCATATGATTTATATGCTCCAGCTTGAGGGGGAGTGTTGAAAATATATTTATATTTATTACATATCATGTAAATAGGGATAATATCTCCCATATTTATTTTTGTATTTATTGCCTTGAGCCTATATAAAACAGACTTCGTTGTGTAGTTCAGACACACGGTTTCACCATATGTCTCTCTCATTTTCTCTTATTCAACAACAACTATTGTGGAAATCTGGGCTTTACAACTATTGTGGAAATCTGCGCGTGGAGATCACTCAGGGTGTATAGCTATAGTTTTTTTTGAAGAATGATCAGATTAGGATGACATAGAGGGAACTTATGTTTTTTTTTTTGTTTACGTTATTTTGAACTGGAAAACTGTACATTTACTAATATTGCAAGCTCGACATGTTATCTTCGGTGGGTTACATGTACCACTTTTTGATGTGTAAATATTTTGATTCATATTTTGAGAAATTTTTCCGCTGCTTATAAATTATAATGACTTGATTATTTATCCAAAGTTATTACCTTATTTATTTCTCTGTTTTATTTTAATTTCTTTTGAAAAAAAATACACCCTCGCTTTGAAAATCGGGGTGTTACATTCGACATATTCTAATCCATTTGGGTTGTTTAACCAATTTTGTGCATCCAATAAGTGCGTTTGTTTCATTAGATTAACATTAAGGCCATTTTCATCTTCCCTATGCTTATTCTAATCAATTTTGGTTGTTTGACCAATCTTGGGCATCCAATAAGTGTGTTTGTTTCATTGGATTAAAATTTAAGTCATTTTCGTCTTACTTCGACTTCTTCTAATGCATTTAGGGTTTTTAACCAATCTTGTGCATCCATTAAATGCGTTTCTATCATTGGATTAACATTTAAGTCATTATCGTCCTCCCAAGGTTTATTCTAATCCATTTTGGTTGTTTAACCAATCTTGTGCATTCAAAAAGTGCGTTTATGTCATTGGGTTATTATTTAGGTCATTTTTGCCATCATTCGACTTATCCTAATCCATAAGTGCGTTTGTGACAATAGATTAACATTTAGGTCATTTTCATCAATTCCTCGACTTATTCTAATCCATCTAATGTATTTAACCAATCTTGTGCATCCAATAAGTGTGTTTGCATCATTGGATTAACATTTAGATCCTTCTCGTCTTACGTCGACTTGTTCTAATGCATTTATGGTTTTAAAGCAATCTTATGCATCCAATAAGTGTGTTTGTGTCATTGGATTTACATTTAGGTCATTTTGGTTGTATTTCGACTTATTCAAATCCATTTTGGTTGTTTAATAAATCTTGTGCATCCAATAAGCGCGTTTGTGTCATTGGATTAACATTTACGTCATTTTCATCATCCTTCATTTATTTCTAATTCATTCGACTTATTGAAATCCATTTAGGGTTTTTATCCAATCTTGTGCATCCATTAAGTGCATTTGTGTCATTGGATTGACATTTAGGTCATTTTCGTCATCCTTCGACTTATTCTAATCTATTTTGTTTGTTTAACCATTTTTGTGCATCCAATAAGTGCATTTGTGTCATTGGATTAACTTTAAGGCCATTTTCGTCCTCCCTAGGCTTATTGTAATCCATGTTGGTTGTTTAACCAATGTTGTGCATCCAATAAGTGTGTTTGGGTCATTGGATTAACATTTATGTCATATTCGTCATCCTTCAACTTATTCTAATGCATTTAGGATTTTTAACCAATCTTGTGCATCTAATATGTGCGTTTGTGTCATTGGATTAACATTTATATCATTTTCGTCGTCCTTTGACTTATATTAATGCATGTAGGGTTTTAAACCAATATTGTGCATCCATTAAGTGCACTTCTATCATTGGATTGACATTTAGGTCATTTTGGACCTTCTTCAACTTATTCTAGTCCATTTAGAGTTTTTAATCAATCTTAGGCATCCAATAAGTGCATTTGTGTCATTAGATTAACATTTAGGTCATTTTCGTCATCCTTCCACTTATTCAAAGGCATTTAGCGTTTTTATCCAATCTTGTGCATCCAATAAGTTCGTTTCTATCATTGGATTAACATTTAGATTATTTTTGACATCCTTCGACTTATGGTAATCCATTTAGGGTTTTTAACCAATTTTGGGCCTCCAATAAGTATGTTTGTGTCATTGGATTAACATTAAGGCCATTATCGTCCTCTGTAGACTTATTCTAATTCATTTTGGTTGTTTGACCATTTTTATGCATCCAATAAGTGCGTTTGTGTCATTCGATTAACATTAAGGCCATTTTCGTCCTCCCTAGGCTTATTCTAATCCATTTTGGTTGTTTGACCAATCTTGTGCATCCAATAAGTGTGTTGGTGTCATTGGATTAACATTTAGGTCATTTTGGTCCTCCTTAGGATTATTCTAATCCATTTTGGTTGTTTAACCAATGTTGTGGCTCCAATTAGTGTGTTTCTGTCATTGGGTTAACATTCAGGCATTTCCTTCATCCTTCAACTTATTCTAAACCATTTAGGATTTTTATCCAATCTTGTGCATCCAATAAGTATGTTTGTGTCATTGGATTAACATTAAAGTCATTTTCATCATCCTTCTATTTATTATAATCCAATTTGGTTGTTTAACCAATCTTGTGCATCCAATAAGTGTGTTTGTGTCATTGGATTAACAATTAAGTCATTTTTGTCCACCCAAGGTTATTTCTAATCCATTTTGGTTGTTTAACCAATCTTGTGCAATCAATAAGTACATTTATGTCATTGGGTTAACATTTAGGTCATTTTTGTCATCCTTCGACTTATCCTAATCCATTTAAGGTTTTTAACTAATCTTGTGCATCCAATAAGTGCGTTTTTTTTATTGGATTAACATTTAGGTCATTTTTATCATCCTTCGACTTATTATAATCCATTTAAGATTTTTAACCAATGTTGTGCATCTAATAAGTATTTTTGTGTTATTGGATTTACATTTAGGTCATTTTCGTCATCCTTCGATTTATTCTAATCCATTTTGGGTTTTTAACCAATCTTGTGCATTCAATAAGGGCATTTGTGTTATTGGATTAATATTTAGGTCATTTTCGTTATTCTTTGACTTATTCTAATCCATTTAGGGTTTTAACCAATGTTGTGCATCTAATAAAGTGTATTTGTGTTATTAGATTAACATTTAGGTCATTTTTATCATCCTTCGACTTATTCTATTCCATTTAGGGTTTTTAACCAATGTTATGCATATCTATTAAGTGTGTTTGTGTTATTAGATTAATATTTAGGTCATTTTCATCATCCTTCTACTTATTCTAATCCATTTTGGGTTTTTAACCAATCTTATGCATTAAATAAGGGAGTTTGTGTCATTGGATTAATATTTAGATAATTTTCGTTATCCTTCGACATATTCTAATCCATTTTGGTTGTTTAACCAATTTTGTGCATCCAATAAGTGCGTTTGTGTCATTGGATTTACATTAAGGCCATTTTCGTCCTTCCTAGACTTATTCTAATCAATTTTGGTTGTTTGACCAGTCTTGGACATCCAATAAGTGTGTTTGTGTAATTGGATTAACATTTAGGTCATTTTGGTTTTACTTCGACTTATTCTAATGCATTTAGGGTTTTTAACCAATCGTGTGCATCCATTAAGTGTGTTTCTATCATTGGATTAACATTTAAGTCATTATTGTCCTCCCTAGGCTTATTCTAATTCATTTTGGTTGTTTAACCAATCTTGTGTTTTCAATAAGTGCGTTTATGTCATTGGGTTAACATTTAAGTCATTTTTGTCATCCTTCGACTTATCCTAATCCATCTAGGGTTTTTAACCAATCTTGTGCATCCAATAAGTGCGTTTGTGTCATTGGATTAACATTTACGTCATTTTTGTCTTACTTCGACTTATTCTAATGCATTTAGGGTTTTTAACCAATCTTGTGCCTCCATTAAGTGTGTTTCTATCATTGGATTCACATTTATGTCATTTTCGACATATGTCGACTTATTCTAATCCATTTAGGGTTTTTACCCAATGTTGTGCATCCAATATATGTGTTTGTGTCCTTAGATTAATATTTAGGTCATTTTCGTCATCCTTCGACTAATATTAATGCATGTAGGTTTTTTAACCAATATTGTGCATCCATTAAGTGCGCTTCTATCATTGGATTGACATTTAGGTCATTTTGGACCTCCTTCAAGTTATTCTAATCCAGGTAGTGTTTTTAACCAATCTTGTGCGTCCAATAAGTGAGTTTGTGTCATTAGATTAACATTTAAGTGATTTTCGTCTTCCTTTGACTTATTCTAACTTGTTTAGGGTTTTTAACCAATCTTGTGCATCCAATAAGTGCGTTTGTACCATTGGTCGTTGGCTACCTATTGAAAAATTGAGGAACTGATCATCCCCAATCTATTGTTTATAGTAGACAAAATCATGTTAAATGAAATGGACAAGTCTTACCAACGATGGTAGTGTGTTGAGTTATTAAGCACCTTATGAAAAAGAGTAGACAACGCTTTCTTCGAGTAGGCCTGGTGAAACTTATTATGTGTTGACAATAAAATAGTGAATGCTAAAGATTTGAAGAACAAGTACTCACCTAATGAATTTAGGGTTATTGTTATTAAAAAAATGTTGAGCCAAGGAAATAGAATTAATCTCTTTATCTAATTTGACTTTTTCATCTAAAATTCAAATGCTAATTTGTGTAAAGGAGAACATTCAAAGTCCTAATTGTTTATAATCAATTTTATTAAATTCCTGTTTACACTGATTTTGTTCGCTATTTATTTGAACTTTTTATGCCTTTTGAATAATAAATAAAGTAAATATATAAAAATAATGCAAAAAATATAATAATAAAAATAAAAAATAAATAATTAGGACTATAAAATTTAGACAATCATTGGTGCTTATGATTCCTGGTTGCTATGATTCCTCTTCAGGTGTTTCACTTCTTTCTAAGATATAAAAAAAATGTATATAATTCAATGAAAAGAAACCGAAAAAAATATATTAATGGTAATAAAAATCAGTATAATGGTGATCAATTGAATGAAAAGAAACCAAAAAGAAATGGATTAATAGTAATACAAATGATGATCAATTCACAATTATTTCTTTGTTTTTTGTAACCTACACCCAAAAAGTCTACAAATAATCCACACCAAGAGGAACGAAGGAGAGAAAAAACAAGGGAGAACACTATTGAATAAAAAAAAAGAGAAAAAAACCAACAAAATCAGTCGTGAGTTATCTAATTTTCTTCTTATTAACTTCCTTGTATTGCATCATTTTTAATAAAAATGCAGTTTAGTTTTTTCTGCAAAATAAACTCATATGCTAAACTTTCATTTTTCTTAAGTTACTACCCATGTTCCTAAAATTATTTGCAACACGCATACTAAGAAAAACATAAATAATTGACTATTATAATTCAATCACCAAATAAAACAAACTTCACACCATTGTAATATAACACAAAACTCATATCATGACTTTATCAAATAATTTCGAAAACCATAACAACGAACTAGATCAATAAATTTTTTTCTCTTAGAATTAGAATTGATAGTCGCCGTTGCGAGATGAAATTCATCCTCGTCGCGCCGCATCACTCACCCCTAGCTGTAAGTGGTCTTTGTGCCACAATAGATCCATCAATACACGAACAAATCCTTTATCAGGCTGTGTATTTTACTTCGTCGTCGCGTCTATCCGTTTTGTTCATATAACATCGTGTTACCGTTGTTTTCTAACAAGAATAAATTTTTCCTAACTTCAAAACCAAATACAAAATAAAGAGACACAATCCGTGAACATACATCTCACCTCTTTTTTGTTATTATTATTACCTTTTTTTAGATACATATATAATTATAATAATAAATAATTAAAATTAAGTAATAATAAAATTGAACAACACACAATTCTTTATTCCTTTGAGGTTATAAACATCTCATGAGCATCAAGGAGAATATCTTGCATAAGCCTTTCCCCCCAAACGAACTCTAGAGGAGAGCCAATTCTATCCCTCACCTCTTTAAGCCTTCTAACCATAATTTTAACTATTACTTGAACCTAGGAGAGTGTGAAATGGCGGGTGAAGCAAAATTGTTAGTCACTTGTATGTACTTCTCTTAATGACAAAATAATTATTTGGTAAAAAAAACTAAGAATTTATTAAGATTAATTAAGTGTATATATTTTCTCTAATTCTATTATACTATGTTTTTGTCTTAGTTAGATAGTAGATTCATGGATATAAAGGATATAAATTGTTCTTTTTGTTTTATATAAGTTGTACACGTGTAATTCGACTGATTTTCTACAATGAAGTTCGAATATGTAGTACAAATGTGAGTGCAATACAATAAAAATAAGTGAAATTTTTAAAATGAATGATACAATATAGGTTGGATACATTAGAAAATTTTTATTAAAAAAATAATATAAATATAGAATATATATATAAAAAAATTGATTATTCTTATAAATATATAATTATAATTATAATATATCAATAAAAGTATCATTAAAAAAATTTAAATAAATATAATTTCATTCAATAGCTAACAACTTAAAAGTACTTTTAATTGTTTATTCATTCACTTTCGTCATCAATAAAAAAATATAATTTTTAAGTTTTATTCGACGAAAAATAATTTTTTTATTTTAAGAATTGTAATAATATCTTAAAATAGATCGTGTACATTTATTATTTCAAAAAAGTTATTTTATCTAATTTATTTTATAAGATATATATTCATTAATATTCATTCTTTGAAGTATCGAATAAATTAATTTCTACTTAAAAAATTAAAAATAATAATTCCGGTATTTATAACATACATATCTGCAAATACCCCTCAAACATCGGTATAAGATACATATCTATTACGGGTACAAGTATAGATATGGGTACGTCACTTAAGTTTCCGGATTTGTTAGATTTTCTAATGTCGTATGTCAACGAGATCGGTAGTTATCTCCCATAGTTCCCCACCCGAACCTGAACCTTATTAGCTTCGGTTTATTGACAAGCCTGAGCTTCGGAATCTTGTTCATTCAAACTCTCACATCGTTCCCCTCACACTGTTAAAGCTCATTGAACCAGTTCAAACTAGTCATTAAACTCACTTGGCTAAGAACCCTAATTCGCCCTTCCTTTCTCATCACCTTCGATCTTCTCTTCAGCGATCAGGAGTCGGCAGCTGCGAATTTCATGTAATTCATAAAAATGGCTTTCTTTTCTTGATCGGAAATTGACATTTCATGGTTTGTGATCTTTGAAATTGAGAACACTTCTTCTCTCATCGTGATCATCAATGCATGCATCCGAAGAATTGTAATGCAGGAGTTTGATCCATCTAATTGTTGCGTTTTGTGGTTGGTCGTACATTCTGTTGTTCTACGATTAATTATGTTTTCTCACATTGTTTATTTTGAGATTCAATTGAGTTGATTTGTTTGATTTCCTGTTGAATTTCGTACTTTGGTGCAGTTAATTTTGCTTGTTAACTAGAAACTATGGCGCAGAGTAATTGGGAAGCAGATAAGATGTAAGTGTATTAATTAATTTATTTATTTTTGATTAATTTAAAGCAACGGGCTAATTGATCCATTTAGACAATTCCATTTAATGGTTATTGTTGTTTACTTCAATTTTCCACTATTGTTTTGTTGTCTTTTTCTGCTAGGCTTGATGTTTACATATATGATTATTTGGTGAAGAAAAAGTTGCACAATACTGCCAAGTCATTTATGACAGAAGGGAAGGTTTCTCCTGATCCAGTAGGTGAGAGTTAGTTAATGTAGTATTTTAGTGCTATTTAGTACTTGCCTGATTTTTTTATTATATTAAATTAGTTATTGCCAATCTCTATTTATTAGGATTTGTTTTCAATAATCTGTTATCGGTTACATAAAATGTTGGCGTGTATTACATGGGTGGAATATTTTTATAGGTTAATTATAACACATTTGATTATAGCTAACACTGAAAATGCAGCAATTGATGCTCCTGGAGGTTTTCTTTTTGAGTGGTGGTCTGTTTTCTGGGATATTTTTATTGCAAGGACAAATGAGAAACATTCTGAGACTGCTGCAGCGTATTTAGAGGTAACTCTCTTCTCTTCATTTGGCTTTAATGGTGTTATATACAAAAATGATTCGCGAGCCTTCAGCTAAGAGCACAGCCTTCTGCTAAATGATATGATAATTTATTGATCTTAAAAAGAGTAGTCATTATACTTTTCTCTGAGTTGAAGGTTCAACAAATTAAAGCGAAAGAACAACAATTGCAAATGCAGCAGTTGCAATTAATGCGTCATGCTCAACTGCAAAGAAGGGATTCTAATCATCCTCCCCTTGGAAGTCCTCTAAATGTTATCTCTACAGAAGGTGTGCTTGGGCAATCTACTGCCAGTGCTTTGGCTGCAAAAATGTATGAGGATCGGATGAAACACTCAAATTCTATGGATACAGAGACATCCCAACCACTTTTAGATGCTAGAATGGCCCTGATGAAATCAACAAATCATCCTGGGTAGTACTATTGGCAAATTGTATTGAACTTGAAATATACGTAGTCTTGTACATGTTTACAATTTTTTTGCCTTTTGCCCAAACAGTCAGATGGTTCAAGGAAATTCAGGAAGTGTTACAGCAGCTTTGCAGCAAATCCAGGCTCGGACTCAGCAAACCCCTGTATGTTCTTTTTATTGATTGGTTTTCATCTTCCTTCACCTCCTTCTTTCCTCTTTCCTTCATTTATACTCTGTAGTTTAGGGTGTTAATTTCTCCTTTTTTCTCAGCAGGAGATCAAAAGTGAAGTCAACATGGGAAACATGCAGAGATCCTTATCTATGGATCCTTCTTCAATTTATGGGCAGGGAGGAATCCAGTCAAAGTCTGGAATCACAAATGCAGGTTTGAACTTCAGGAAAAAAATCAATTTAAAGATTATTTAAATTTTTAAATAAATTTGGATTTACACCACTTCATTATATCATGTAAACCAGGCAACAAAACATGATAATTCAATTTATTTTTCTTTTACAGTTCTGGGTATGTCCAAGGTTCATTTTTTAAGGTTCTTCGAGAATGTTTTTAAATTTCATCATATATGATTATAACAAAATCACCACAACAAAATCTCCACGCAATTTCATCGAATGATCATCTTTCTAGGTTTCAGTAATTCTCTTCTTCTCCTTTTCAGCATTAAATCAGGGAGTTGGTGGTCTCACGTTGAAAGGATGGCCTTTAACTGTGAGTTCTATTATGAGCCTTGAGTTCACTTTTAGATATCCATCAATATATCTGATCTGTTTTAAATAAATAATCATATTAGGGCATAGATCAAATTCGCCCTGGTTTTGGAGCACAAGTTCAAAAGCCTCTCCTTCAGAGTTCAAATCAGTTTCAGCTTTTGCCACAACAACAACAACAACAGCTCCTTGCACAGGTACAAGCACAAGGAAATGTAGGCAACTCATCATTGTATGGAGATATGGATCCACAACGATTAAGGGGATTAGCTAGGGGAGGTTTGAATGTGAAAGACAGTCAACCGATTGCAAATGATGGGTCAATAGGTTCACCAATGCAATCAACTTCATCTAAGGTATTATTTATTCTAAGCTCCTTGCCTTGGCACATGGTACATGAACTTGATAATGCTCTGTGGTAGAAAATGTGCATGATTTAAATTAGTGAGTTTACTTTATGCTATTGCTATCCTGAGCATTGAAATTTTTTGGCTGTGTTTGTGGATGATCCATGGGTTATATCTTCACAAACAATTAAACAGTTATCCTCCCCAACTTATTTGATTATTCTTTCACTTGACTACATTCTATAGACACACTCATATCTGAATATTTAGAGCCTCTCAACATACAAATGGCCCTGCAGGTAATAAGTTAGTCAAATTAAAAATTAACACCAGTAATGACTTATATTAGCCTGATTAACTGATCCAACTTGGCTTCCCTAACCTGCATCTATTCGAAAACTAGCATCAAAGTCAACAGTAGCATATCTATTTCTTTTGATGATGAGAATTGATTGAAAATTTCCTATGATAATAACCATCATTAAAAAATTGTGAGCACTTCAACTTATCCATCTTTAAAAAATTGTGAGCACTTCCACTTATAGTTAAAGAAAGCTACAAAAATATCTTGTGATGGCTATCTGAGCATACACATTACCATAAGAGGAACTTTTAATTAGCATTTAAACAATTCCCTCATATTTTGCTTCCACACTAAGATGATTCTTGTGTCTTCCTCGAGTGCTAGAACCCAGCAAAGCATATAACTCCCCTAGAAGCATAAGTCGCTGTTTAGAATTTAGAGAGGTTGTAGAAAACCAAAAGAAGATGAGAATACAAATCCCTGAATACAACCATTGTGATCCTATTCAGGAGTTGAGAGCTTGCACATGCACAACTGAATTCTGGCCTTGAACCAGATAAGTAGCACAAGATTGCAACTAATTACCATTGTTATCGTGTCACCATCACCCTAGAAGTAATTTGCAGTAGGGTATTGAGCACTTCAACTTATCCATCTTTAAAAAATTGTGAGCACTTCCACTTATAGTTATAGCAAGCTACAAAAAAATCTTGCGATGGCTATTTGAGCATACACATTACCATAAGAGGAACTTTTAATTAGCATTTAAACAATTCCCTCATATTTTGCTTCCACACTATGATGATTCTTGTGTCTTCCTTGAGTGCTAGAATCCAGCAAAGCATCTAACTCCTCTAGAAGCATAAGTTAGAATTTAGAAAGGTTGTAGAAAACCAAAAGAAGATGAGAATACAAATCCCTCAATACAACCACTGTGATCCTATTCAGGAGTTGAGAGCTTGCACACGCACAACTGAATTCTGGCCTTGAACCAGATAAGTAGCACAAGATTGCAACTAATTACCATTGTTACCGTGTCACCGTCACCCTAGAAGTAATTTGCAGTAGGGTATTGAGTTCTTCAATGAGGTATTTAAACTCATTGTAGTACTCAACAACCGATTCTTCTTTTTGCTGGCACGATTAAGATATTTGGTCTTGGGATTAGTAGGAGAATGAATCATCAGACCTAGATTAAAGGGAATGTAGATACGTCAGATTTTCTTTAGTATTGCAGTAGGGTGCTACTGTCATTGACATGAGGAATCAAGGTCGGTTGGATTTTTGTGTACAGCCTATTGTCCTCCCAGATCTGCGCATCTTTAGTTGCCATATCTGTGCGTCCATTCCGAATAAAGTTAGTAAGTTTATCTTCTTTACGATGGCCTTTGAAATACATTTCAATTGCCTCCTTCTTTTGAGGAGAATTTTGGTCATCACCATCTAACCTCTGGCCATTGATCCTGCATGCCGGATCAGGCATAATAACCTTAGAATGGTTGTGATAGACTAAACTGGTATTAGAAGGAGAAAAAACAAGAATCAATGGGAAAGACAGAGAGGCTTTTATTATGTGCAAATCTCAAGTTCAATATGGTTAGATGGAAAGAGGGTTGTATGGTTGATTCAATAGTGTCCGATCTCTCCCAAAACTCCTGACATCTTATATGCATGACTACACCCTTTTGCCTCCCTATATATTACATCACATCATACCACTCTTAACTCATAAATTTCTAACTAACTAACTAAAATAATTATCCATCAATACCGCCAAGTCTATGGGTATGACAACATGCACACAATCCCAACTTCTAAAGTCTTATTTGTTTTTGTTGAAGTTGTGGGATTTTAGAGAAAAGGAAGAGAAAAAATATTAAGAGTTTGAATATTATTGATAATAACTTAATGCTGACTTGATTACAAAAGACTCAAAACTAATCTCTATTTATAGAGAAACATAGACTTATTCATAAATCAGGAACAAATCATAATAATAATGAGAGATATTCTAAGATATCTCCATGATTATAAATTGATCATAGGAAATAACTCAAGATACTCTAATATAATATAAAAGATATTATAAGATATTTTCTAATATTCTAACAGTTTTTCTTTTGCTCACTTCGTTTTTTCTTTGTTGTGGTCTCTACCTTTTGCAAAAGTTACGTAATAAAATGTTCGAATTACATGAAAAAATAAATTAGCAAATTGATGTTAATTATACAATGGTTTTGAATTGTGTGTTAAATTAGTGTAGTCAAATAGCACAATAGTGTAGTAGAATTCGAAAAATTGCAGTTGTTTTGCGATATGCTATTTAGTACAAATTATTGTTAAATAGTGGTTGTATAATAGCTATGTAACGTAGTGGAATAACTGCTATTTTCCGCAATTTGAAATCGACAACATTGGTGCTAATCATGTTGCATGCGGTGCATTGTGGCTAATCGTGATAATAATAGTGATTCAGGAAGGAGCACAGAGAACCTATAATAATTGGGTTTTGCCTTTTTTTGAAGTGTAACAAAAATTCATTTGTCTTTTGAAGATTTTGTTTATTATTTTTATAAAATTTCTTTACCAAACACATATTTTTAATATTATATTTTTTTAATAATATATATTTTAAATTGGTTCTTATATATATATATATATATATATATATATATATATGCACGTAGTTATATTTTATAATAATTTTAAATAAAGGCCTAACTTTTATTAAAATGTTTTCTAACAACTTTTATATAAAAAGTAATTTATCATTTGTAAATATATAGTATTACTATAGATCTTTAGAGTTATTTATATTTTGAACTATAATTTAAAAGTATCTCTAAAGTAAAAAAATAAACTGTGCCAAACGGAGTCTGTGTCTTCTTACTCCACCTCTTTTCTCAACACTATGCTTCTTTCATCCATTGGTATTGCCAATTTCATAATCTCTTTAAGGACTTTGGCCTATGCAGCTTCACCTGTCTCCTCCATTCAAATCTCTTTTTTGAGCCCGCTGACAAGGATTCCACACAAGTTTGTGATTTTTCAGTGGACTCCCTCAAATTGTTCCCTATGCTCCGTAACTGTCTTACTTCAACCACTAAATTTTTGTAAGAATTTGAATCAAGTGTTGGTTGAATTCTCTTCGAAACTGCTTCTCCAAAATCATTCTTATTGGTGTAAGATTCCCACCATTCCATTCAAGAAAGGGCTTTACTCTGTCAACATCAACAAGAACTGCTTCTATATTGTTTTGCTCGCACAACCCCATCAGTTAGAAATAATTTTTTCATTTTCCAAATTCACCCTGGTGCGTCTTCAACATTAAATATCATTAACTCTATTATCCGAAATCTTTCGTCTTCTCTCATTGCTCTTAGACTAAAATTTTTGCTTCCCCTGCCATTAGGAATTTCATTGAATATTCTACTTCTTCCGTCATTTGGGGTTTCAATACGGGATCCTCCTCCAC
>NC_021163.2:36711259-36724081 GCF_000331145.2 Cicer arietinum | reverse complement strand
TTCCTGCTTTGTGGTAGTTACCCTCTTTGTTGCGTCGAAGACTGCAACATGCAACAGTTCTTCCTTCAATTGTCGCATCTAAGATCGAACTTTTGGCAACCTGTGCTCGATGGCCTCCATGTGCAAATCCATCATCCTTTCAGCCATGAATTTCCCCAAGATTAGAACTGCTATGTTACCAGTTGATAGACTCAACTGGTATTAGAAGAAGAATCAATGGAAAAGAAAGACTTTTATCAGGAACAATTCCCTAAATCAATATGGTTAGAAGGAAAGAATGAAGTACACACTCTAGGGCTAACTAGGGAGTCCAACCTCTCTCATAACTACTGGGTTCTACCCCCTTTATTTCCCTAGTCCTTGCCGTTTGTTACATCACATTCACATCCCAACACTCTTAACTTCTAATCCTTTAACTAACTCATAAAAGGGATATCAGAGAGGGAGAAGACCAGTGAGACAAAGGGAGGTAAGCATCAATATTTGCATAAAATATTAAAATTGCAAAAAACTACACCAAAAACACAATGTTGTCAGACATTCCTAGATATCAATTTGTCAACGCACGTTCCACTCATTATAACAACATTGTTCATGTTAGCAAAGAGATAGTCTTGCCCAGCCTCCAACACCTCTGAAATCTGAAACAATTAGGCCTCACAATGATGAAACAGTGTTATGCTAATTTTGCTTTTGTGATCTACCCTCATTGCCAAACACTGCTTCACCTGTGTGTCCTTCTCTTGGCATCAGACCAGGTTTGGTCATGTTGTGTTTTTGTTTTTTTTAGGGTTTTGGTTTATTATATTTAGGTAAAAGAAGGAGAAAAAATAATTAGTTAGAAGGCTCTGACATTATGTAAAGTAGTAAGATATTTGGGTTAATTGATCCAGGTGCGGGTACAGGTTCAGTATTATATTTAGTGTATAAGGCTAGTAGTGCAAAGTGTGAATTAGGAGTCCATTCTAGAATTATAACAAACACTTCATTTCTTCTGTTTTTTTATGTAATTTTTCTTATATCTTTTAAGCAGATCAACATGCCACAGATGCAACAATCCATCTCCAACCAACAACAGGATCCTTTGCATCCTCAGCAACTAGCGCAGGTCTTTCTTTTATGTTTATTTACAATTATATCAGTCATAGATATTTTTATTTTTGCCTTTGCTAATAATATTTAAGCTAGAACTTTCCATTTGAGTGATTCTCTTGCACATTATTTATGACTGTTTACATACTATATATTATTATAGAATAACCGAAAAAGGAAAGGGCCTACATCTTCAGGAGCTGCCAATAGTACTGGTACAGGAAATACACTTGGCCCTTCTAATTCTCAACCATCAACTCCATCAACTCATACTCCTGGTGATGGAGTTGCTATGACGGGTAACTTGCAGAATGTTGCTGGTGTATCCAAAAGTTTGATGATGTATGGTACTGAAGGAGCAGGCGGTCTTGCATCTTCCACAAACCAGCTGGTAAATCGACTTGAAAATTTTCTAACTTGTATTACCCATGGAATTATTATTGTACTTTTCATAGATATGTTGCTTCCAAATAAAACATTTGATGTAAAGAATTGGTATAGTACCACTCTGTATATTAAAGTAGGGGTATGGGGACAATTCCTTCAATTTTTTAGCAAATGATTTGTTAATGAAAATATTCCTGCTCTAGCTATTTTGTTAGAACAACATGATAACGCTCTATTGATGATGATAAAGATTCTTGAATGATATAAATTATAATATTTGTGCCATGTAGTAGCTTTTACTGTGCATGATGCTGTTGCTACCATTCCCTCTCAGGACGTGGGTCATTAAATTAAATATATTGCTGATTTTCTTAATTTTTCAATAATATTCTTGATTTGACAAATGATTTGAGACTGGAAAATTTGTGCACTATATTCTCCAAATTTATATTTTGTTTCCCTTTATTATTGGCTGAATCTTCTTGTTTTTAAGTTACAGATGATAATTAATGTTTGATAATTCACATTGTTTTAGTTGCAGGATGACATGGAGCATTTTGGAGATGTTGGCTCCTTAGATGATCATGTGGAATCATTTCTCTCACAGGATGATGGTGATGGAAAGGACTTATTTGGCACATTGAAACGGAACCCTTCTGAGCATGCTCCAGACTCTTCAAAAGGTAATTTAATAATGTACGTATGTCTCTAAGTTTTTATTATTTATGTTGACTGTTTTGGTTCCTTTCAGGCTTTTCCTTCAGTGAAGTTAGTTCTATACGCAAAAGCAATGGAAAAGTTGTTTGCTGTCATTTTTCTTCAGATGGGAAATTATTAGCTAGTGCTGGACATGACAAGAAGGTAGATTGAATTTTATTCTTTAACTTACTTCTTTAAAGGAGATAGCAGAGTAACCAAATAGATATAACTCAATTTCAGAACAAATAAAATATTTGCTAAGGAATTCCAAATTAAAGTTCTAAAATTGGTATCTTTTTTTATATAAAAATCTTTACAAGATTAAAAATGTATCGAATTGATTAGATTTTCCTATTGACCAGATTGATAGAATCTTGATGATGACTATTTCAATCAATATCCTATGATTTCGTTCCACTAAAGCCATTTTCTTCCTAAATAACAGCCATGTAAATTTGCTTTATAGAAAAATAAACTATGATTTTATTCCACTAAAGCCATTGTCTGACGTAGATTACTTGGATCGACAAATAATCATAGATGTTTTGGATAAGTTTGTAATACATGCCTTGAAAAGTTAGAACCTGTATCTAGGATATTGCTTACTGTCTGATATGAGAGGGAAGTTTTCTAGGAAATCTCACAGTTTCTGATGATTGTGCAGAAATAGGTCTAAGTTACTCCTGCACTTACACTGTCTCTAGGCTTCAAAAGTAGCTATGTCATAGAAAATTTGATCAGTTTTCATGGGGATATTCATTTTAAAGGACCAGCCATTTGGTCTTCTGTCCTCTTGCTTGAACACAAACTTATTATTGTTATTTAATACTAACAATTGAAAAAACCAATACATTTATTTATGTTACAAAGGCCTTTATTCTATTGTCAAACATTGATAACTATAAAAAACCAATGCCTTATCTACTATGATTTCTTAATATAATTATCCAAAACAAAAGATTCCTTTGAAGAAGAAGTGAGCAGAAAACCAGATTGAAGCTAAAAACAAAATCCTATACCCAATGTAGATTCAAAGGCAGGGAACACCTCTAAAGATCAGCATATTCTGCTCCCACCAAATGAACCATAGAATAGCAGAGATTCAATACCATCAAATACTATTGGCCTCCCTACTCCCTATTGTTAAAACTTTTAAAAGTAACCTGCCGGAACTTTTTATAAAACAAAGGAAGACGCCTAATGCTCTTAAATAATCAGTAACATTTTATTCCAAAGGTGGCTGGCTAGCTTGTTGTGCAGTGTAAAAAATAAGTGCCATTATTTTACATAAAACTCATGCTTTAATTCTGTAATCATTGGGTGTTGCCAATGTTTTGCTGGTTTATCTGAAGATGAGAATAGGATCAGAAGTTTATTTCTAGTATCCGTTTGGTATGGGGATAAAAAGTGGAGTGAAGTATTCATTGATGAGTTTTCAATATTATTTAAAAATTCTAAACAGATCCACAAATTTTTCATCCTCATTTTCACCCGTCAATGAACTGACCCTTATTGTGTAAAAGATACAGATACAGATGCTTATCCTATCCCTTGTCATTAGGTTGTGCTGTGGAACATAGAGACACTGGAAACACAGAGCACACCAGAGGAACACACTGTTATTATTACTGATGTTCGCTTCAGACCAAATTCAACTCAGCTGGCAACGTCTTCATTTGATACAACTGTGCGGCTTTGGGATGCTGCAGATGTAATGTTTTGTTTTGTTTTGTTTATTTATTTATTTATTTATTATTTTTTGAGTATTAATACTGGCCTTTGTCTGTCCTGGTTATATGGGATTATGATATGCTTTCTTTATAATTACAATTTTTTCTTTTCCCATGGGGATCATATTTTAATTTCTATTAGAAATGAATGTCATTATGTCTAAGTGTATTGTATGTGTCAAGGTTTAGTATATCCTAAATATAGTATTTAGGAAAATTATATCTTTGTATTTACTAATATTCATTAAATTATGATGAGAGTCACACTTTGTTGTATGGAGAACGGTCAGAAAATTCCCTAGACTCACGTAACAGGATCGAAAGGTGGAGGAAATTAGAGATACCAGTCTTTGATGGTGAAGATTCGTATGGATGGACGACTAGGGTGGAGAGGTACTTTGATCTGAAAGGAGTGTTTGGGGCAGAGAAGTTGCAAGTGGTAATGGTGGCAATGGAGGGAAAGGCTTTGACATGGTACCAGTGGTGGGAATTTTCTTCTCAACAACTTACTTGGGATGATTGTTATGCCGCTGTGATTAAGCGTTTCCAACCATTTATGGTTGAAATCCCTTTTGAATTGTTAGTAAGTCTCAAACAAATAGGGTTAGTACAAGAGTATCGAGAGAAGTTTGAATTTTACATTGGCCCACTCAAATGTGCAAAACCAACATATTTGAAAGGAATCTTTTTGAATGGACTTAAGGAAGTTATAAAAGCAGAATTAAAATTACACCCAATGGAGACTCTTGCAAAACTAATGGACTTTGCTTAGAGAGTTGATGAGAAGAACAATTTAGTCACCAAGGGGAAGCAATTCCACGAGTTATGGGGGTAAACCAATAATGAGAACTTACAATAATACTAGAATGGTGACATGGGAATCATGGGTAAAGCAACAAACGCAAACTACAATGTCAGGAGTTGGAAGTTCTTCAGGGGAAGGAAGTGTTGCTGTTGAAAATATATTTATATTTATTACATATCATGTAAATAGGGATAATATCTCCCATATTTATTTTTGTATTTATTGCCTTGAGCCTATATAAAACAGACTCCGTTGTGTAGTTCAGACACACGGTTTCACCATATGTCGCTCTCATTTTCTCTTATTCAACATGGTATCTAGAGCCTATTAAGAGAGACAACCCTATACCGTGATTACCTTGGGACCCACTGTCCTTCGGTGAGATTTTTTTTTTCTTCGGTAAACCGTGTCTCAATTCCAGTTTACCTTGTCGCTTTTCGTTCATTTTTTTTCCAGCAAATCAGTCCACTGTTCATTGCGCAGTACTGTTCATCGGAAAAAAAAAAAACCATTCTTCCGCCACTGTTTCGCTGCTGGTTTTAGGTAACTACTTATTGATTATGGCTACTTATGAAGATTTTCTTCGGTGGAGAGAGTATTGTCAGAACTCGAGTTCCGCTGTTTCCGCCGCACAAAGTGGTAATTCACCTGTTTGCATCTCACCTTCTCATAGCCCATGGATTCTCGATTCTGGTGCATCTGATCACATTACTGGTAATAAGACTCTTTTCTCCTCTCTCACAACATCTGGTTATTTACCTAGGATAGTCTCAGCCAATGGTTCCCAAACACAGTCTCAAGGGATTGGCACTGTCCAAATCCTCCCTACTCTATTAGTTAAATATGTCCTTTATGTACCCTTTATGTGCCTGGATGTCCATTTAATTTAATTTCTATCAGTCGATTGACTCGTTCTCATGACTGTGTTGTCACATTTACTAATTGCAATGTTACTTTGCAAGACCGAATATCAGGACGACAAATTGGTGTCGGATGTGAGTCTAATGATCTTTATTATCTCTCAAACCCATCAACAGCGTGCCCTACCACATATTCTCCTCTTACTATACATGCTCAGTTAGGTCATCCGAGTCTTCCCAAACTTCAACAATTAGTACCTAATCTAACCAAAATATCTAGCTTAAATTGTGAGTCGTGTCAATTAGGGAAACACACTCGTAGTCATTTCACTGATCGAGCTAATAAACGAGCTTCCTCCCCATTTGCTTTAGTTCACTCAGATGTTTGGGGTCCCTCTCGTACTATTTCCACACTTGAGTCTAGATATTTTGTTACCTTTATCGATGATTTTTCCCGTTGTACGTGGTTATTTTTAATGAAAAATAGGTCTGAATTATTTTCTATTTTTGAACAATTTTATAAGGAAATTAAAACTCAATTTGGTGTATCCATTCGCACTTTGCGCAGTGATAATGCCCGTGAATATTTGTCCCATCAATTTCAAAATTTTATGACCTCTAACGGCATTCTTCATCAAACATCTTGTGCTCATACACCTCAACAAAATGGGGTAGCCGAACGCAAAAATCGGCACCTTATTGAAACCACTCGTACTCTCCTTCTTCATGGTAATGTACCATCTCGCTTTTGGGGCGATGCTGTTCTA
This sequence comes from Cicer arietinum, assembly GCF_000331145.2. Lineage (NCBI taxonomy): Eukaryota > Viridiplantae > Streptophyta > Magnoliopsida > Fabales > Fabaceae > Cicer > Cicer arietinum. The sequence continues at coordinate 36,717,741 of NC_021163.2, read as the reverse complement.
ACGGCGTGCTATCTTATAAATCGCATGCCTTCGTCTGCTCTTGATAACAAAGTCCCTCACTCGATCCTCTTTCCTGGTACCCCTCTTCACTCACTTCCTCCTCGGGTCTTCGGATCTACATGTTTTGTCCACAATCTCACTCCTGGTCTTGACAAACTTTCAGCTCGATCATTAAAATGTGTCTTTCTGGGTTATCATCGGTCCCAAAAAGGTTATCGTTGTTATTCTCCTACTCTTCGACGATATCTCATATCGGCTGATGTCACATTTTTTGAGTCTGTTACATACTATGAGTCGCTTCCTGATCCTTTGTCTGCAACTATTCCTCTGGACCTACCAAAGTCTATTTCACCTTCTCTTTTACCATTAGAGCCTATTACGTATGCCCCACCTGAGACACCTCCTGTGGCCCCTCCCACTGTCCCACTTGAGACTCCTCTTGTTGATCCTCCAACTGTACAACCTCTTCAGACATATCATCGTCGTCAACCACCATCGGTTGTACATGTCCCTACACCTGTTCTTGATACCGAGGTCACTCCAAACGCTCCTTCACCGCCACCTCCTTCTTTATCGGATCCGACCCTTGATATTCCTATTGCTATTCGTAAAGGTATACGTCCTACTCGTAACCCATCCCCTCATTACATTGGCTTGAGTTACCATCGTCTTTCTCCTTTGCATTATACTTGTTTGTCTTCCCTGTCTTCTGTTTCTATTCCTAAATCTCCAGGTGAAGCTTTATCTCACCCAGAGTGGAGACAAGCAATGATTGACGAGATGTGTGCACTTCAGAGTAGTGGTACATGGGAATTGGTTCCTTTACCGTCGGGAAAGTCTTTAGTAGGATGTCGTTGGCTTTATACGGTGAAAGTTGGTCCTGATGGTAAGATTGATCGTTTTAAAGCTCGTTTGGTAGCAAAAGGGTACACTCAAGTTTTTGGCCTCGATTACAGTGATACTTTCTCCCCTGTGGCTAAGATGGCCTCTGTTAGACTACTCCTCTCTATTGCAGCCATCAGACATTGGTCTCTACATCAACTTGACATTAAAAATGCTTTTTTGCATGGTGACCTTGAAGAAGAAGTGTATATGGAGCAACCACCTGGGTTTGTTGCTCAGGGGGAGTCCTCTACCATGGTTTGTCGACTTCAGAGGTCTCTCTATGGTCTTAAACAGTCTCCTCGAGCTTGGTTTGGTAGATTTAGCACAGTAGTGCAACAATTTGGCATGATTCGAAGTGAAGCTGATCATTCTCTTTTTTATCGTCACTCAACCCAAGGGTGCATTTACTTGATTGTCTATGTAGATGATATTGTCATAACTGGTAGTGATCAACAGGGCATACTCCAATTGAAACAACATTTATCTCATCAGTTTCAAACTAAAGATCTTGGCAAGCTCCGCTACTTCTTGGGTATTGAGGTAGCCCAATCTAAGGACGGCTTAGTAATTTCACAAAGAAAATATGCTATGGATATTCTTGAAGAGACAGGTTTGTTGAATGCCAAACCGGTTGACACTCCTATGGATCCAAACGTCAAACTTCTACCTAATCATGGGGAGCCATTTTTAGATTCAGGGAGATACAGAAGATTGGTTGGTAAATTAAACTACCTCACAGTCACCCGTCCAGACATTTCTTTTGCAGTCAGTGTGGTAAGTCAATTCTTAAATTCTCCTTGTCAAGAACACTGGGATGCTGTGATACGAATCTTGAAATACATTAAAGGTGCTCCAGGAAAAGGTCTAATTTATGAAAACAGAGGACATACTCAGATAGTTGGTTATTCAGATGCCGATTGGGCAGGCTCACCCATTGATAGGCGATCCACTTCTGGGTATTGTGTACTTGTTGGAGGAAACTTAATATCTTGGAAGAGTAAGAAACAAAGTGTAGTTGCAAGATCTAGCGCTGAAGCTGAATACAGGGCTATGGCATTAGTGACCTGTGAGCTCATTTGGTTGAAACAGTTACTGAAAGAGCTTCAATTTGAAGAGGCAACACAAATGACATTAATATGTGATAATCAAGCAGCATTGCACATTGCCTCTAATCCAGTTTTTCATGAGAGGACCAAGCATATTGAGATAGATTGTCACTTTGTAAGGGAGAAGATCGAATCAGGCGACATCACCACTAGTTTTGTTAATTCCAATGATCAATTGGCAGATGTATTCACTAAGTCTCTGAGAGGTCCTCGAATCAGTTATATATGTAACAAGCTTGGTGCATATGATTTATATGCTCCAGCTTGAGGGGGAGTATTGAAAATATATTTATATTTATTACATATCATGTAAATAGGGATAATATCTCCCATATTTATTTTTGTATTTATTTCCTTGAGCCTATATAAAACAGACTCCGTTGTGTAGTTCAGACACACGGTTTCACCATATGTCTCTCTCATTTTCTCTTATTCAACAGTTGCAAAGCGTGTTGGAACTGTCAGAGGCAGAGGGTTTAGAAGGTTAACCGAGGCTGAAATGCAAGAGAAATCATGGAGGGGATTATGTTTTCCCTGTGATGAGAGGTTTAGTCCAGGCCCTGTGTGTGTTTACAAGCAATTGCGCGTGCTGGTTTTGGGTTAGAAAGATGAGAAATGTGATTCGCAGGAACCTAATTTGGTGGAAGTGGAGGGGAAATTGAAAGACCTCCAATTGTCTATGTGTAGCATTGCTGGTCTTACTTTGAAGAAAACCATTAAGCTATGGGGAATGATTGGCGTGGAACATGTTATGGTCCTTGTAGATTGTGGAGCTTCACATGATTTCATTTCAGCCACTTTTGTGAAGGAACATAATTTGCAAATGTTTGCAACCTCCATATACACGGTGGAAATAGGAGATGGGAGAAAACTTGATTGTGAAGGAGTGTGTCCTCAATTTAAATTGGTGATGCAAGGGCTCAAAGTGCAACAAAATTTTTATGCCTTTGATCTTGGAGGAGTGGATGTAGTGTTGGGGATGGAATGGTTGGCTGGCCTGGGAGAAATTAGAGCCAATTTCCGTGAGCTGACACTTAGAATTCCTATTGTAAATGGTTATCACACTTTGAAAGGGGACCCTGATTTAACTAGAGCTGTAGCATCTCTAAAATCCCTTTTGAAAGCGTTAAATGATCAAGGCCAAGGATTCTTAGTGGAATACCATCAACTACAAGTTGAAACTGAAGTTACAGATGAAAATCTAGAATGAACAACAGCTATTTTAGAAGAATATGATGATGTTTTTCAAGAACCTCAAGGGCTACCCCCTACTAGAAGGCAAGACCATGCTATTATCTTGAAGAAAGGTGCCAATATTCCCAATATACGGCCTTATAGGTACCCTCACTATCAAAAAAATGAAATAGAAAGAATAGTAGATGATATGTTAAATTCTGGAATAATTAGACTAAGTGTGAGCCCCTACTCTAGCCCAATCATTTTAGTGAAAAAAAAAGATGGCGGGTGTCGCTTTTGTGGAGATTGCAGGGTTTTGAATAAGATACTTGATGAATTGGGAGGAGCATTGATCTTTTCAAAATTGGACCTGAAATCTGGGTATCATCAAATTAGGATGCGTGAAGCAGACATTCCAAAAACAACCTTTAGAACTCATAAAGGGCATTATGAGTTTATTGTCATGCCTTTTGGACTTACGAATGCCCCTTCTAATTTTCAATCCTTTATGAATGTAGTGTTAAGGCAGTACTTGAGAATGTTTGTGTTGGTTTTCTTCGATGACATCTTGGTTTACTGTACAGATGAACAGGAGCACCAAAGGCATTTAAGGGTTGTCCTAGCTTTGTTGAAAGAGAATAAGTTATTTGCCAACAAGAAAAATGCACTTTTGGGCAGACTCATTTAGAGTATTTGGGTCATATTATTTTAGCAGGTGGAGTTGCAGCAGGTCCAAAAAAGGATGAAGGTATGTTAGATTGGTCCACACCCAAGGACATCAAGGCCTTAAGAGGATTTTTGGGGCTGATAGGGTATTATAGAAGATTTGTCAAAGATTATGGCAAGATAGTTAGACCCTTGACCCAACTTTTGAAGAAAGACAACTTCCAATGGAATAATGAAGCCCATACTGCCTTGGAACAACTGAAGAGATTGGTGGCACAATTACCAACTCTCACTGTTCCAGATTTTTTTTTAAACCTTTACCATAGAAACTGATGCATCTAACAAGGGCTTGGGTGCGATTTTATTGCAGGAAGGGAGACCAGTGGCTTTTCTTAGCCAAACTCTATCAAACAGAGCACAATCTAAGTCAATTTATGAAAAAGAGATGATGGCTATTGTGATGGCTGTTCAAAAGTGGAGACATTACCTGCTGAAGGCATTTCATCATCATCACATATTAGAAAAGCCTAAAATTTATAACAGAACGAATAATGGGCTATTTCAGGTGGACTTCAAAACTCATGGGACTGGACTTTGAAATCCATTATAGGCATGGAAAAGAAAATGGTGTGAATGACACACTTTCTAGAAAGATGATATTTGCAGCTTTGTCTTCAGTTCACTTTGAAGAAGTGGAAGATTGGGAGTTACAAACTTATCGAGATCCTAAGTTACAAAGTTGATACATGATCTAATCCAAGATCTTAATGCTTATCCAGGCTAAACATTTCAAAATAAAAAGTTGCTCTATAAGAGGAGATTGGTGCTACCAAAAGGATCTTCAAGGATTCCCATTTTGCTACAAGAATTTCACAACTCAGCAGTGAGGGGACACTCTGGCTTTATCAGAACCTGTAAAAGAATTTTTGAGGTTATGTATTGGGAAGGCATGAGAAAAGATATCCAACAACATATGACCAATTGTGAGGTGTGTCAACTGAACAAGTATCAAACTTTGTCTCTTGCAGGTCTTCTTCAACCACTACCTATACTCAATCAAGTTTTGGCTGATATATCTGGATTTCATTGAAGGATTACCTAAGGTTCAAGGTAAAAATGTCATTCTAGTAGTAGTGGACAAATTGACTAAATATGCTCATTTTCTAGCACTTAGCCATCCTTTCACTGCAAAAGATGTTGCTAAAATTTTCCTTCAAGAGGTAGTAAAGTTACACGGCTTCCCCTCTACTATTGTGTCTGACAGAGATAAGATTTTCTAGAACCATTTTTGGTCAGAGTTGTTCAAAATGGCGGGTACGAAAGTCAAATTTAGCTCTGCTTACCATCCTTAAACAGATGGACAAATCGAAGTAGTCAATAGGTGTTTGGAAACATACTTGAGATGCCTCACAAGAACTAAGCCCAAACAATGGCCAAAGTGGCTAAGTTGGGCATAATTTTTGTTTAATACCAATTATCACAACTATCTAAAATTAACCTCCTTTATGGCACTATATGGTTGAGACCTACCTCATCTCTTTAAAGGGACTACTATTCCTTCGGCTGTTGAAGAAGTTAACATCATGACACAGGATAAGGACTGAATGTTGCATGATCTAAAAAGCAATTTGACCACAACTCAGAATCAGATGAAAAAGTACAATGATCAATCCAGATGTCCTATTTCACTAGTGGTTGGAGATTGGGTTTATTTGAAATTACAGCCCTATAGATTGTGATCCCTGGCTAAGAAGAGAAATGAGAAATTAAATCCTCATTTTATGGACCATATCAGATTTCAAAGCAGATTGAAGCATTTGTGTTTGAGTTAGCTTTTCCACTAGAGAGGAAGATACATCCAGTGTTTCATGTGTCCCTACTTAAGAAGGCCATCTCTTCTCCAACGACCTCTCAACCTTTGCCACCTATGCTTTTAGAGGAACTAGAATTGCAAGTAACTCCAGCTGCTATACAAGATGTCCGCAACACTTCCAATGGCGTAGCAGAAGTATTGATTTAGTGGAAGGACCTACTAGATTTTGAAGCAACATAGGAACTTGTTGAGATCATTATTGAGAAATTCTCTTCTTTTCACCTTGAGGACAAGGTGGCTCATTTGGGAGGGAGTATTGTTAGGCCTCGTATAACTAACTATTATAAGAGGAGGGTCAAGAGTTAGAATTTTAAGTGAGAACTGACTTTGTATGGCAATTATTTTTTTATGTAAGCAGTTTATTGTGTCAGTTTAGGTTGTAAGTCAGTGCAATAACTGCTTTAGTGCAGTTATGGGGAAAATAGAAGTAGGAAATTAGGAAAAGGAATGACAGGAAATTACTGAGTGATTATTGGGAAGGGAGATGCCAAACTCTCAAATTCTTGGAGTGGGTATTCTTGTAACACGTCTAACAATTTTGTCCTTGCAGAATTGTAAAGCCGCATCAATAAAGAATTCAGTTTTTCCATTTCAATTATGTACTGACCAGTTTTAACACATGCTCAAATTACGGTTCAAGAGGAGGCAGAGGCCAGTTCCTTCACTCATATCTTGGAAGCATAAACTTGTACTTAGGCCTCCATTTCCTTATCATAGCTTTAGGGACAAGGCTATTTCTGGTTTGGGCATAAGCCCGATAAAGCGGGTTGTGTAGG
>NC_021163.2:36679422-36711132 GCF_000331145.2 Cicer arietinum | reverse complement strand
TGTATAGCAGTTAGTGGGGGTAGGCAATCAAATATAGGGGAGTGAAAATGGCAAGGGAATCATTCTTCATCATTATTAGTTAGAACCTTTTTGGTTGGGTGGGCATATAGGGAAATTTTCCTTTTTAATGCATCTAGTTTTCCAATCAATAATACATTTTTGTTTCTCTTTAATTCGGATTCCTATTAAAATCTATTCTATCAAAACAGGTTTTGTGCAAGTCATGGTTTTTATTATTTGTTTATGCTGGCTTAGGTCCAACAGATTCATCAATATTCAGAAAAGTATTATTTGTTTGGCCCCGTGTCCAATGTTATGACCTTGATCCGTATATCATTAGTTAGAATGTTCGCACATTTTTAGCATACATAAGTTAATTGTAATATGATGATTGCTGTAAACTAGCTATTGATCACCTGCTTAGTTGATTTTAATCATACTATCAATAAGAGATATATACATGCAAGCCAAGACACAACTTTCACTAAAACCTCTCACCTTTGTTTCCTGATCAATGATTACTAACAACGGAAATATGGTCATGGAGAAATCCTGTTAGCTTTGGAAACTGATGTATTAGAAGTTGGAACCCTTCTTTAGCCATTTGGTTTGTTAAAGTTGTGGGATTTTAGAGAAAAGGAGGAGAGAAAATAATAAGAGACTGAATATTATTGATGATAACTTTATGCTGACTTGACACAAAAGACTCAATATTAATCTCTATTTATAGAGATACATAGACTCGATTCTAAATAAGTAACAAATCATAATAATAATGTGAGATATTCTAAGATATCTCTATTATTATAAATTGATCATAGGAAATAACTCAAGACACTTTAATATAATATAAAAGATATTTTTTAATAATCTAACAAGGTTGATGGTCGGTTGTGTATCATTCCGTTTCACAAAGATTTTAAGTTTCAAACACAATCCTAAACAGAAAGTAATTAATCAACCACTATATGGTGTAAGGTTGTGTGTATCATCCCACTGCATAAAGATTTAAAGTTTCAAACACCAAATCCTAAACAGAAATTAAGCACTTGGTGGTGTAAGGTTTGGTTCTGTAGGTTTGGCAGTCCTCCTTTTAAGTTTACTTTTTTACGTCAGTGGATCAAACTTCTATTAAAGGAGATATTTATTTATCTATAAGAAATATTTTGCTTTTTTGTTTAAATTTTTTGTCATTTGGTGTTTAGCATAAACATGAATTCTGGTGTTCAAAGCTTATACATCTTTGTATTGAGTGTGTCAAATAAAAAGCTGCTATGTCTTATGCCATAGACAGTAGTATCTATTTAAAGTGTTGGTTTGCTTACTGCTGGGACTCACCTTTGGCTATTAATTTTGCAGCCAGGCTTTTCATTGCAGGCATATAGTGGTCATACCTCACATGTGGCATCCCTTGATTTCCACCCTATGAAAACTGACCTTTTCTGTTCCTGTGATGATAACAATGAGATTCGCTTTTGGAATATTAGTCAGTATTCTTGCACTCGCGTTTTTAAGGTCATGTGCTAAGTTTAATTGATTTTTCTCTCGTAAATGTGATGGATTTTGTGTATTCTCTTTTCTGAACCTCATTAAATTATTCAAGCAGGGAGGATCTACACAGGTGAGGTTTCAGCCAAGGATTGGACACCTTCTGGCTGCTGCATCTGGCAATGTTGTGTCTCTCTTTGATGTTGAGACTGACAGGCAAATGCACTCATTACAGGTGTGGGCAAGGGCACTGAATTTCAGGAAATCTAAAGAAAATAATAAAATTATTCAGCAATATTTTTTATTATAATATCTTGTATGTCTATTTATATTTAGAATTATATGTATTTCTAGGGACACTCTGGGGAGGTGCACTGTGTATGCTGGGATCCAAATGGCGATTATTTGGCATCTGTGAGTCAAGAATCTGTCAAAGTGTGGTCACTTGCCTCTGGTGATTGCATTCATGAACTTAATTCCAGTGGAAACATGTTTCATTCGTGTGTTTTTCACCCAAGCTACTCCAACCTATTGGTTATTGGAGGATACCAGGTATGTTTGTACTATCAAGCTCTGATGTACGTTTTCACCTTTTCTGCCATTGCATTGTTTCTACTTTCAGTTTACTACTATATTTTTCATGTTTTTACTTGTACTGGTCCTTACTTAACTGTTTGTACAGCACTGTCTTCAATAGATGACAGTTATTAATGATGTCAGTTAGTGTTTCTGTTATATGAGTTGGTTTAGTTCAGTTCCGTACGTGTGCACGCACGCACCTAATATTCATGTGAAGTTAAGAAGAATTTTTATATTCTAGAGAAAGTTACTGTTTTCTATCTCTCTTTGGCTTCTTATTTAATCACACTTGTTATTCATACTGATATCTATTATGATATTAAGAGGTTAACTCTGTCCTCTTTCAATGATTATGTTGCTCAAACTCTGAGAGTTTGATCAACACTGCCCATGACTACTTGGTTCTCGTCAAGCCATCAACCTCAATCACTTTCTTACATACTGTCAGACTGACAAGATGATGATCTCAAAATATTGCTTCCTCAATGATGAATTGATGATAACCTCGTTGTCAGGGTGAAAGTCCTGATTATGAGTCTCAGTTATTCACATTCCAGTACAAGATCAGTATGCCAATAGTCCAATGCATTATCCACTAGTAGATTCTGCGAGCTAAGACAAACACAGTGTTCTGCGAAGGAGGCATGTTAGACTATAATCGATACTCTCTTATGTTGATGACTGTGAGTAAAAGATCATATAGGGGCAAAGGGGTATATACTTATTTGATTCATTATTTTGGATCAAAAAAATTGTTTCAGGCAGGATTAATTTTAGCTTGCATTTGGATGTGTTGACGTATAACAATCAGATCTGATATGATTATGTTTATTAGTTGATTTTCTATTTAAGATTATTTGTATTTTGGGAAAGAATCAAATCACTATGAGTTGATTTATTTCCTAATTTATTTTCCATTTATTCTCTGTATTCATTAGATAGCTGGAAGCATTGTATATATATATATGTGTTTGTACTGTTTCAGTTTCAATATAATAAGAAATTTTCCTTCCCTCTTGTTTTAACCTAGCTGCACCTTGAAACACATGGTATTAGAGCTTCGGCTCTGATCCTGTGGCAGTTCACCATGTCCTCACAAGGAACTGAAAAAAATTATTCATTCACAACTACAATACCAAAAAATAATTATGGTGACCTTAAAATCATGTCAACCCCTACCACAAATAATCCACTATCCATAAACTCTGGTTTACAGCTTCTAATCCAAAAGCTGAATGGTAGAAACTATGTTCAATGTGCCCAGACTGTGAAGTTAGCTCTTGATGGCAAGGGAAAGTAAGGCTACTTTACTGGAGACACTCCTCAACCAGAGAAAACTGATCCAGCCTAACAAAAATGGAAGTCAGAGAACTCCCTTATCATTGGGTGGCTGATTCACTCAAAGGAATCTTCCATTGGGAATCCCTACCTATTCATTTCCAGTGCAAACGAGGTGTGGGAAGCTGTACGTGATTGCTATTTTGACTTGGAGAACTCCTTACAGATTTATGAACTTAAGACTCGTTTGTGGCAGTTCAAACAAATGCACCCAACTTATTACATATATAACTAATTCTAGGACCTCGCAATGACTTTGTAAAAACATTTGCCAACTGATCATTGAAATTGACAAAGCTAGTGATGATGTCGCCCGATTCGACCTTTTCTCTAACAAAATGGCAGTCTATCTCAATATACTTGGTCCTCTCATGAAAAAAATAATTTGAGGCAATGTGCAATGCAGCCTGATTATCACATATTAGTGTCATTGGGCTGACCTCTTCAAATTGAAATTCTTTCAGTAACTGTTTCAACCAGATGAGTTCACATGTTACTAGTGCCATGACCCTATATTCTGCCTCAGCGCTAGATCTTGCAACAACATTTTGTTTCTTGCTATTCTAGGAAAATTAATTTCCTCCGACAAGTACACAATACCCATAAGTGGATCGTCTATCAATGGGTGAGCCTGTCCAATCGGCATATGAGTAACCAATTATCTGAGTATGTCCTCTATTTCATAAATGTGACCTTTTTACAGGTGCACTTTTGATGTATTTAAGAATCCGAATTACAACATCCATATGTTCTTGGCAAGGAGAATTTAAGAACGGACTTACTACACTAACAGCGAAGGAAATATCAGGACGGGTGACTGTGAGATAGTTCAATTTTCCAACCAATCTCCTATATCTTCCTGAATCTGATAGAGGCTCCCCCTGATTAGGTAGGATTTTAACATTTGGATCCATAAGAGTATTAACTAGCTTGGCATTTAATAGACCTGGTTCTTCAAGAATATCCATATCATATTTTCTTTGTGAAATTACAAGGCCATCCTTGGATTGGACTACCTCAATACCCAAAAAATAACAGAGTTTACCGAAGTCTTTAGTCTGAAACTGATTTGAAATATGTTGTTTCAACTAGAGTATTCCTTAGTTATAACAATGTCATCCACATCAACAATAAAACCATAAAGTGACCTGTGTAGCCGAGAAACCATAGTGAATGACTCCCCCTGAGCAACAAACCTTGGTCACTGTGCAAAAAGGCATAGTGAATGACTCCCCCTGACAAATGCAATTTTGGCAATAGGTGAGAATTTATCACTGTAATCCAACCCAAAAATCTGAATATATCCCTTGGCCACCAAGCAAGCCTTAAATCAATCAATCTTACCATCAGGACTAACGTTTACTGTATAGAGCCAACGACAACCTACTAAAGACTTCCCATGAGGTAAAGGGACCAGCTCCCAAGTACCACTGCTTTGTAGAGCACACATCTCATCAAACATTGCTTGCCTCCACTCAGGGTGACATAATGCTTCACCTGGAGATTTAGGAATAGAAACATAAGACAAAGAAGACAATCAAGTGTAATGCAAGGGAGAAAGACGATGATAACACAAATCAATATAATGAGGAGATGGATTACGTGTTGCGCAAATATCCTTACGAAGAGCAATAAGAAGGTCTTGCTCAGGTGGCAGGGCCGGATTCTCTGGTGGCGTTGGAGGAGAGTCTGTAAAATTCAGTGTACGTTTTTATTATTCTTTGATTGTGCTACATCCGAGACTAATTGTTAGTAGTCCTAGTCAACATCACTTCCTATTGCAACATCATTATAAATAGGTGTGATCTAACAAAAAACACACATAAACTTACTCATATTTACATGGTGTCAGAGCAAGTTCTGATTCTGACCTATCTCTAGGCTTCACTACGGCTGCCAGCGGCGGCATTTTCCGCCGGCAGCACCATAACCACTGATTTTGATAGTTTCTCTACAGTTCTGTCCTTTTTTACATAGTTACAACTGTGCCAACACCAGCTACACCTTTTTTAGTGACCCACTGTCGAAAACCACAACATACAGCCGCGCAATCCTTTGGCAAGCACGACAATGCTTTTCCCATCGCCAACCGTCACTGCATGCGCCACCACGCGCGTCCACCTTCTCTGCATTTGGGTCCCACGCGCATCCACCAAATCCGCACGAGCACCTGTCTCCGACAACCATATTTCATCTTCGGCTGTCGCAGATGCCCCTCTGCCACCTTCTACGGGTCTTTTTCATCATTTGGTGATTTTTCAACAACCTCTCATCTTTCAACTCCCCCCTCCGCACTGTATCTACTGTTGCTTTTTCTTGCGCTTCCAGTTTCACTACTCTCCTTCTTATTCCTTGCGAGAAAATGGCTGGTTTTGCCAATTATGCAGGTTGGGCTGCTGCTGTGAGAACTTGGTTTCAAGGACATGGTGGCATTTGCTCAAATAATCAAAGTATATTTCTACCGACGATCAATCTGGTGGTGACTCTATTTCCACATATGAATCATATTAGTGGTGCATCTTATTCCCACCAACGATCAATCTGGTGGTGACTCGTTACCCACACACATATGAATCATATTACTGTTGCCTTTTATTTTCATCAACGATCAATCCGGTGGTGACTCTTCTCCCACATATGAATAATATTAGTGGCGCATTTTATTCCCGCCGATTATCAATCTGGTGGTGACTCTTTACCAACACATGAACCATTAATGGTGCCTCCTCTTCTCAAACAAGTCCAATAGTTGTCAAACTTAGTTTCAATTTTTGTGATAAAATGTTATTATGTAACAAGTTTAAAGCATAGTAGCTTGAGGGGGAGTATTAAAATTCAGTGTATGTTTTTATTATTCTTTAATTGTGCTACATCCTAGACTAATTGTTAGGAGTCCTAGTCAACACAACTTTCTAAATATTGAATGTAATTATTGCAACATCATTATAAATTGAATATGTGATCTCATAAGAAACATACATAAATTTACTCATATTTACATGTTCCATTAATGGTTTGCAGTCATTGGAGCTATGGAACATGGCTGAGAACAAATGTATGACCATACCAGCTCATGAGGGTGTAATATCAGCTCTAGCACAATCACCAGTAACAGGGATGGTTGCTTCTGCCAGTCATGACAAATCTGTAAAGATATGGAAATAAAAGTTATTGTTCTGTGGTTCCAAAGAGCGATACCATGTGTTATACCAGTTACATTATGATGGGTAGTACCAGTTCCAATAAAAAACAGCGTTGAAGAAATAAGACAGATTTGCATGGGAGAGAAGAATCCTCCATGTATTAGTGCCCCCATCTTACTTCTTTTTTCTCCTAGCAGGGAGAGAAGAATCCTCCATTATTATCTTATGTGACAATGGGCTTTGTATATTTTCTGTTCACACGGTTACTTATCTCTGCGTCTTCTTTGTTCTTTTACTTATTTTTGCTCTCTTAAGCAAATTATATTTAAATTCTTTTGCACGTTCTTTGTCTTTTTACTGATTAGAACATTATATCAATCAATCAGTAATCTATAAATAAACTATATATGTCGATTGGTTGGACACGTCATTTTTGTAATCTTTAATTCTTTCCTATTAGACATTGGAGATCGAACCTTCTTGTTTGGTGATCAGTACATAATATTAGTTGACGCTCATTTTATTTTCCTTGTTGAATTTCTATTATCTTTGTCTTATTGAACTTGTTCTCCATCTTGGATAAAGCTCTTTCTTGTAGTTGGCGAAGTTGTATGTCTGATATTCGTATTCAAAGTAGAGATTTAGTTATTTATGGTCAATGTCATTCGTAGTGTAAATTGTCCACTTAAAAAAAAATCTTGAAGAGTTTTAGTGAAATTCATATACTAATTGTGGAGAAGTGAGATTTTGAATTTGAATGTGTTCAATTATATTAAATGTCTTTACAATTACTATATAAGCTATACTTGTGAAACATCCAAAAAAATTTAAGCCGATGAAAATGACATGAAAGTTGATTTTAATATATATGAAATTTTAACATGTGACCTCATGGGACTTGATATATATGTTTATTTGATAATATAGTTTATAAAATTAAAATATTTTGATTTAGATTAAATTCAATGTAGATAGTATTAGGTTTTATTAAATAAATGTAATTTTTAAAAATATATTACATTAGCAAAAATAAATTTAAGAAACTATTTACAAAATTTACATTGAATTGAAATACTTAAATTTTTATTTTATGATTTTATATTAACACCTCAAAAAGATAAAAGAAATAATCCAATCATGCGAGTAATATTATTTCATATTTTTTATATCAAGAATATAAATTTAACTATAGTAAAAAAACTTTTTAAAATAATGAAAAAAATTTATAACTAAAGTATACAACTTACATATAATTTTAGTAAGAGAAATTTAAAATTATTTAATTAATAAGAATATCGTTTACTGCATTGTTAAAAAAAATATCATTTAAATGCATATCTTTTTTGCATTATTTAATAACTTATTTGTTGATGTGTTATTGTTAGTATGATAAAAATTGAATCCAGTATAAAATGCATCAAAAACTCTTTTTTTTTTCACAATGAAACACACAATTAAACTTAGAAACTAATATTGATAAAAATGGAATAAACGATTAAATAAAACTATTACCAATCAAAGAATAAAACTATCACCAAGAAGAATAACAGAATTTTATATAAACAATTTAAAAAGAAAAATTGATATTCAGTCAAAACAGAAGAAAAATAAAAACTTGAATAAATAGTTTCATATCTTCTTATATTCACTCTTAAAAATAAATTCAGGTATAAATGATAAAAACAATGCACTATTAAATATTTTTAATGTTGCTAACTTGTTTCCATTGGTTACTATAGAGTGAACACTCAACAATTGTCTTAGATGTTCGTGAACATCTTATAAAAGGACCAAGACAAAAAAATCAAAAGGAGTTAAAATTATCATCTTTTAAAATGAAAAATGAAATCTACATCCTGTATACAAATAAATAATTTTTTCAAACTGCAACATATATACAAAGTTAAATTGATTATCTAAAATTGATTAAATTAGAGTTTATATCTAAGAAGATATTATATGAAATATTATACAATATCAAGAAATATAAATCAAATTTTTTTAAATCCACAATTTATATATAAATTGGAGTGTACACAAAATATAACTGACAATTTTTAAATAAAAAGTTGTAACCTAAATTTAATAGTAGGAAAGTATTAATCAAAAAACAAATATTATAAAATTGTGTAAGAAGAGGCTATCTTTCAATAAAAAATTCGGTCTTGGATCAAAATAATTTGCAAGAAAATATTAAAATATTTTGAATCTTATATTAATAATAATAAGAGAAGATTTTTTATATTCTTGTGGAAAATATATCTGTTTCTTAATTTATGATACCATAAATATAGATGTATTTTTTTGTCTCAATTGTGAAATGAGAAGAAAAAAAATTAATTCATAAAATAATATATTTTACAAATATATAATATCATATATATTTTAAAATATAATATATTTGATAAATAAATAATATGAATAAAATTTAAAATATAATATATTTTTCTAACATTATATTAATGAATTTACAAATGAAATAAACTAACGTTGTAACTTCCAAATGTTAATATTATTTTTTTGATTTTATGCTTTTGATTTTGAAACTTTAATAATTCAGAGTTTGGTTGAAAGATAAACAAAGTCTGATAATAAATTGTTCTAGTCAAAATTATTTAATTTTTACATCTATTATGTATTGAAAGTATACATCATATATATGCCAACATAATATATGTTTAAATTAATATAATTATTTCTAATTTATGATACAATGAATATATATGTACTTTTTTTCTCAATTGAGAGATGAGAAAAAAAATTTATTTATAAAATTATATATTTTAAAAATATATAATATCATACATTTTAGAATACAATATATTTAATAAATAAATAGTATCAATAAAATTTAAAATATAATATATTTTGCTAACGTTAATGAATTTACAATGGAATAAATTAACATTGAAACTACCTCACATTAATACTTTTTTTGGTTTTATTTATTTGGTTTTGAGAAAAATAAAATTCTAATAATTTATAATTTTATTAAAAGGTAAATAAAATTTGATAAAAAAATTATTGTTGTTAGAATGTAAAATTAAATTCTCTCAAACAATTTGTCATAAACTACTTAAGTTCAATTATATGCTTTTCATATTTATTATGTAATCTATTGTGTATATGCTAACATAATATACGTTTAAACTATTATAGTATTTCATATATCACAAATCAATTTGAAGTTTACATGTCAAATTACCATCTAAAAATGTGTTAAATTTACTGGTATATTATTATTATTTTAAACTATGAGATTTAATTTGAAGGTGTTAATTTATATATTTCATGGGAATTAACCGATGCTTGGCACGGGTTACTATTTAAAATGGTAATTATAGAAACTTAAAATTGTTATAATTTGTTATCAACAATTATAAAATTAATTATGTTATAATTGTTTATTCATAGGTTTAATTATATATATGATCCATTACATTCATTTTAGATTTTATTTGATCTCAAACTCCCTAATGTGAATAATGTTAAGTTCAGTTAGTCCCCTTTGTTAAATTGACGGAGAAAACTTGTGAAGTGTTTAAATTGAAATTTGATGTTGCAATTAATACCTTGATTAAATTTTATATTTGGTTTCTTAGATTTATTTTAGATTTTATTATGATTTTCTACGTTTTAAAAGTTTCAAGTTTGTTACTTATGTTAGTATAATATATTATTGAAATTTTTTGTTTCTTTAGCATTTTTTCTTTTTGATTAAAACACTTGTGTTGTTTATAATAATATTCATATTAAAGTTATCTATATAGAGGAGATATTTTTTTGTCTTAGAATAAATGGTAAATAGCATATAATGAACTCACATAATTACGAGCTTGTGGTTTCGATCCTAGGACAAAACTTGAATATAATAATATCGACATTTTTCAGTTCAATTAAAACTTAAAGACAATTATTAATGTTTTATAACGTAGTTAAACATAAAGACATGATCATTACTCCTTAATGACTCTTAATAAACTAATTTTATTCATTTTAGTTCATTTTCTAATGACTACTACTACTGATAATGACGGTACAAGAATTGTAACAATGATATTAATTTAATAGAGACGTAATAATGCATTTTTAATCATTGTGTTGGAACATAAGTATGTTATAGTGTGAATTTAAAAATGTGTTGAAGTCCCCACATTGGAAAGAAACTTGTTTTAAATTTCAAGTCTCACATTGGAAAGAAACATGTTTTTTAAAATTTCAAGTCCTACATTGGAAAGAATTTTTTTTGAAATCTCACATTGGAAAACTATCAAATTTGTGTAGTTTCAACTCTATACATACTAAAGTCCCACATTGTTTAGAAAATATATGTGAGTTTGCTTTCATCACTATATAATGAGTTTCAAACTATTGTGAAAAGTACACCAAAGTTGGATGTTTTTCCCAACTTTCTCCTTTCTCCCTCTTATATTCTGCTCGCCTAATTTTCGAGCCACTTCTTCCCTTTCTTTCTGTCCCTTTGGTTTTTAGAGCGGTTGTTATGTCGTAGTCCTTTTGGTTTTTTGATGGTGTAATTCTAGAACGATTTTCTACAGTGCAGTGGAACTCCGATTCGTGGTTGATAGTCTGTCTTGCACAATTTGGGCAGTGCCGCGAAACGTCTTACAAAAAATAACAATTTTAAGACGTTTCTTTCTGCCATGTCAACTGAAGAGATTACTGGATTTGGTTATGTTGCCTCTGATTTCGATAAACTGTTTCAGTTTGAAGCAAATAGAAAAGGATAAAATAGTTGGAGAGTTAACCCATGAGAGAATAATGATAAGAATTATATTCTTAATCGACTTGCTGATGATCTGTATAATTATTACAGTTCCAGCAATACTGCATAAGTAAGTTGTGACTGCTACCCAGAGTATCAGATGTCCGATGATAGATACGTGGAGGCTGACAGATCCGCGGAGGCACATGGAGGCTGACAGATCCGTGGAGGCACACTTCCGTAAAATTCAAAAGATAACTCATGAGATTATCTATTAAGGTACGTCACTCATGAAATATTTAAATTAAATATTGAAATTTAATATGTCTCTTTATTTTTAGATGTTGAAATCAATAAAATGTCTCTTTCTACTTACATGTTATGTGATATTAATTTTTAACATGCTATACTCTGTGATGTGAACACATGATTTCAAAATTAAGTAACTTATGTTTAATTCCAAAGTTATTTTCAAATGACTTTGAAAAATGTGATTTTTTTATAGTCAAGCTAAAATAACAAAGAGTTCACATTAATATGTAGTTAAAGAATCTTAGTCTTTAGATTTATTACACTTTGATATATGTGAACTTGATGAGATGTTAACAAGAAATGAAAAATAAAAGTGAACCGCTTGACATGTTAAGGATCTTTAAGAGGTTCCAAGTGTGATTTAGTTTATTTAATGAGTTTTATAAATTGTCTGGAATTATACATGGAACAATTGCACCATAATTACTTGAAGTGAATGATAAATAGCATCATAATTAACTCACATAATTGACTCACATAATTACGAGCTTGTGGTTTGATCAATCCTAGGATAAAACGTTGAATATAATAATATCGACATTTTTTAGTTGAATTGAAACTTAAAGACGATTATTAATGTTTTATAATGTAGTTAAACATAAAGACATGATCATTACTCCTTGACGACTCTTAATAAACTAATTTTATTAATTTTAGTTGATTTTCTAATGACTACTACTACTGTTAATGACTGTACAAGAATTGTAACAATGATATTAATTTAACAGAGACGTAATAATGCATTTTTAATCATTGTTTATTTCAAACAAGCCTATAAACTATTATTATTATTATAAGCAACGTACATAAATAAGAAGACATCTCCTATTTTATGTTGAAAAGTTAGGTAGACACATATAAGATCTTGATGAGCTAACACTTAGTGATCTATATTTAGCGATAAAAGTTTAGTAAGACTATAAAGTAAGAATTAACACTATCTATTATTATTTATTAGTGAAAGAGTTACATTCACAAGTGACATTGATGTTGTAAAACCTAAAATTTTAGAATCATAACATAAAGGAACAACTAATCGTAATGTTATATTAATATAATGAAAAGCTTAAAACTTTTCAAATATAAGAAGATTAAATATAAAATTAAGTTAAAATATCAATTGCCATGTCACATTATAAAATATCAACCGTCATCTCAGTATAAATTTTCATGACATTTATAAGTCAAAAGCTAACATAATAGACTATTTTAAAGCTTTTGAAACATGGAGTACCAAAATAAAACTTAAAATAAACATAAAATACCAAATATAAAATTAACCTATATTTATATTATTTTTATTTATACAACAATATTTAAAAAATATTACTAATTGTAGTTTTATAAAAGTAGAAATTAAAGTTAAAATTCGCTCATGCCATGACAGATGCCACTCTTCCAAAGGCTTACTTTTTAATCCGTTCGTGCTTGACATGTGACATTATGTTCATACAATTACGTTTATCGTGTAATTTATCTAATATCATAATATGAATTATTTGATTATTATAGTTACATTACTTAGAAATAATTAATATAAATATGGATTATATAGGTACAAAATATTCTCACCTATAATTAACATTAATATACGTTGTATTATTTGTACACGTGTAACCTTAATATATATGACTCAGATATTTTAGTCGATTGTCACAAAAAACAAGTTAATATATGGGTTGAAAATATTCTCACCAATTTATATCCGTATAAAATATAAAATAAAATACTCTCACTAATGAAGAGTTCATCTATAATTTTTACTATATTCAATAGTTCCTAATTTTATGAAATGTAGATTTTTCGTATTAGTATTTTATTGGTTCATAATAAAAGTAATCGTAATATTATTTTTGAATTTAGTTACTGACCTCTTCTCCATGATCAAGAAAGAGTATATACAGTTTACTTTTTTGTTTATTCTTCACACAAAAATTATATTTATATTGCATCAAACAGGTTAAACTTACTCTTTTAATTATTCTCTAAAAAAAGTAAATATACATTCATTTTTTAGCTCAAATTGGTCACAATGCTATTTTTTTATTCAAACGATGTATCTTTTTCTTTATTAAATTCATTTGTGATGTATGATGTTAGAAGTTATCAATGTTCTCAATTTTTCGTTAGAAGTTATCAATGTTCTCAATTTATCGTTTTAGTCAAAATACTTCTTTTATTGTTGTATGTCTTCTAATATCCATTAAATACTTTTAAATACTATCATGGATGTCTTTTTTTGCATTTACTAACTTTTGTTGGTGTCCTCCTTCTATCATGGTTATTGTTAAATTTAGTATGAAGTGCTTTGAAAACTCAAAAAAAATTCACAATGAGACACACAATTAAATACCTAAAAAAAAGACTATTATAAAAAATAAAATAAACGATTAAACAAAAGTACGAGAAGAAAATATTTAAGGAAAAGAACAATGAAAGAATTTAATATAAACAATTTAAAAATGAAATACAATATTGACCCAATATTATAGGGAAAAAAAACTTCAATAAATAATTAAAAAGAATGAAATTTACAACTAACCCAATTAATATATTTTAATTGAATTAAAATTAAAAACAAAAAATGATTTTGAGAGAAGCTATCTTATTGAAAGTTATTTTTAAATTATTATTATTTTTCCATATTATATTGTTTTTAAATATGTGACAAACCATTGAAAAATCTTAAAGGTAATTACTTTGTTTTAAAAAAAAAATTATTCACAAAGAGATATAAATTATACTGTGTCGGTTGAAAATAATTAAACTATTTCTTTTATACAAAACTACTAAAGAAGATAGAGATTAAGTTGTCTCAATTTAATTTTTTAAAGGATTAAGAGTAATCTTTATTTTTCTTGGAGATTAAATTGAATCTCATAGATTTTCTTAAGAATTAAAAGTGGTCTTCACTATGAAATTTTTTTAAAATTTAAAGACTTGAAATTGGATTTTATTTTATCATATGAATAAATATATTTCGTAATAAAAAATTAGCATATAAAAATTTGTTAAAATAAATCAGTATATAGTCATAGTTCAACGGACAAATGTTTAGGTTGAACGTCTTGTATAAGATTCGAATGTGAGACTTTCTAAGTTGTCTGAGTTAATTATAATAGACTAAATAAATTAGTATATTATTATATGAATTAAAAATTGAAAAATAAAAGGTGAAAATGAGGGGGAATTTGAATGAATATGAGGATGGTTTTACTTCAATTCAAAAACTCTCAAAAACTGTCCAAATCCTTCGACTTCAATTCAAGTTTTTTTTAGAGTTATTGGTTTTGATTATAACTGCCTCTTGGAGTTATTTTTACCTTAATTGTAAAGATCAAATAAAATGTTATTCGATTTCATATTTACTTATATTATAAATGTGTGTGTTTGTGTACTAAAAAATTGTGCATATTTACGTTATCATGCTCAAAGAAGATATTCACATACAAAATTGTACAATTTTGTTAACCTGAATGGTTCAAAAGAAATATCATTGGATGGTTGAATCCCAAACCAGAAAGGTGTGGATGAAGTCGCGTTGTAAAATAACGCAAAAGAGAAAGAGAAACGACTACTCTCATTTTCAAACGGACTCCATTCCAAACCAGTTGTGCGAGAGCCATAAGAGCAATCTACAATTTTTCTTGTTTTGAATTACGTGCTAGAACGAAAAAAGATGGAATTTTACCAAAGTTGGAAGTCCATCAACATTGGATTTGACATCAATCAATGAGAAGAACCTTATAACAATCTCCCTAAAATGGATATGCTAAAATAACACAGACTTATATTAAAATAATAAACAAAAAAAACAATTCCACTTAACAAGTTTGCTACAAACCTGTTACCACCACCACTTTCTTTTTCTTATATGGCTGTCGTTCCTCTTCTTTTCATTTTGACACTATTCCTTTTATGATTATATTAGAGATTTAAGTCATTTTCTTTCTCACATGGGCCAAGCCCATTAAAACTTTTTTTTTCTTTCTTTTTTTAATAATAATAATTATAATAATAATACTAATAAAAACTAGTGGGTTTCACTTGGGAAGTGAGCCCACCCAACAAGTTGGAAGTCCATCAACATTGGATTTTGACATCCTTCTTAATATTATCGACATTTTCATACATAGTGTAGAAAAATCAGCGAGGATATATGTTGTTAGTCGTGATACTTTCGAAATCTAGAACGATTGAATAAAGTCTTTTTAGTGACTTTTTACTACACACTGTAAATTTATTAAAACATGATGGTAAAAGAATAATTCGTATTGGACACTTCACGTAAAAATTTAAATCGCTCCAATTGAAAAGATGATTTAAACACACAGTTAATTTCATTGAATTATATAAAGTAGTAATGACTCAATCAATGTAAGTAAAATGACCTTATGCTTAAGTTTTATTTCAACTGACAAATGTCGATATTGTTAGGTTGGATGTCTTGTCTCAAATTTAAATCTGAAATATGGCAGTTATGTGAGTTAAATATGATGAAATTTACCGTATGTTTTAAGACAAAAAATAAAATAAAATTATGCATAATTGAATACACAATTATATAGAAACTGTATAAACTAAAAAATTTACTTTTAGACACAATTCACAATTATTTATACTACTCTAATTCATTCTTATTTTGAAAAAATCTATAAATAAATATTATTTTTTATGTCTTAAATAAGGTTATTGTTTGCTTTTAGAGTAAATAAACATTTTAAGTTAATCTTGATTTCAAAAAAGAATTCCACCTTTTTATGTTATTTCTTGACTTAATGTTTAAAATGCAAGATGTTACAAATGCAAGTTTATTGACCTCTTCTAAAACACCTACAATGATTTTAAGACCTCTGTAAAGTGATTTATAAGTGTGTGATTTAATTTATACAATTAAAAATCATATAAAAATAATTTTAATGCATTTTAAAGTGTATCAATATATTCCTAACATGTATGTTTTAAATATTATGCATAGAGCTGTCAATTTGACAGACCCCATAATTATTGGCTCCGGTTAAAGCTGTCAATTTGACAAGCCCTCTAATTATTGGCCCAGCCCACATGTTGCGGGGTAAAAAATATTTATAATTTAAAAGATCCCAGAAAACAAAGCCCCCTAAAATTTTGTGGGCTTAGTGGGCCTATAAGCCCACTTTTTTAAAAAAAGAATTGATTTTTTTTGAGAAATAAAGTTTTTCAATTTTTTTAAATTTTTTTTTAAATTTTTTCAAAAAAATAAATTTCGAAAATTTTTCAAGAATTTTTTTCAAAATTAACAAAAAATTTGGGGCCTATAAGCCCCCAGAGCCCCCTCCCTTATACCCCATGAAATAATGGGTCGGAATTTTAAAAAAATTATTTTGATAGGGGCATAATATTAGAGGTTTAATAAAAAAAAAGTCTTAGAGTTGGAAGCTTTTTTTACAGCTTTAATTATGCATCACAAAATAAGATTTTTATAATATATCTTTTTGTTGATGAGTACATGGATATTGAAAATTAGACAATCAACGAACACATACAAAACCATCTTAGTGAATCTCAATAAATGTAATTTTGACATACATACATGTTTATCAACCATAAGATTTATCAACCATGTTTATCCACTTAATATATCAAAAAATGAGAGTTGAGGGAGGAACTTTAACAATACAATCCTTTTTAGTGAAAAAGGTTGTATTATATGAAGGTAGAGTGGCTACAATCTTATCCCTAATTAGTACAAGCGAAATCAAAATCATACTAAAGAGGGATGCTTGTAGGGCCAGAGAAAGGCTTTATAGAGGGTCGATCGCTCTTATAGAATCATAAATAGAAGAAATAGGATGAATTACCGTAGCTACTTTGATGCCAAAAATCGGCACCGGTTGCCGCAACATTATCCACAACCACCATAAGGGAAGGTGACCAACAATTTATGAAGCGGGTTTGGAAGAAGATGACATCTAAAACTTATAAGAAAACAGAGAAAAGGGTTATAAAAATGGAAGGTTGTTTAAGAAAGAAGTAAGGTTCAAGTGAAATGGTATTTATAGGTGATAAATCTTCATCATATGTTGTTTTTAAGCATTTTATAGTTAGTTTATTTAATGTTTTATTTAAATTCTCAAATTATTTTCTTTTTGGAAATTTGCAATCAGGGGGTTACAGAGGATTACTACGAATGCAGGATGACTTTTGAAGTGCAAAAGACCCTTTATTGTCTAGAGCACAACAAGATCACATCAGGGCACATTGCGCTACAATTCACTTTCGGATACATCTTTCTATCTCTGAGTGCAACACAGTGTGTTTATAGTGCATTGTGATATATATATCTCGATGCACTCCCTGTGTCATCCAATTAGTGCATTGTTTCCAGAGACAGAGCAATATGCTAGCACGCATTCTCATACTTTATTTAAGCAAAAACAAAAAAAACAAAAAACTATTATTTTAATAGAAATTTGAATTTTTAAATGCATAGAGAGTGTCAGGTAAACTTTAGAGGAGTCTTTGTGCAACATTTGTGTGTAATTCTTTTCTTCCTTTGTATTTTCATCAAACATTACGAGTACCTAATTTAATCATTGATTAGGGCATAGATGAACCTCCTTGAATGCATGTAATTATGGTTTTTATATACTATTTATGTAATTATAAGTAATTGATTGTTCATCTATTTTTGTTCTAAATACTTTTCTTTAATTGATCAATATAAAATTGAACTTAGATATTACTTGGTTATTGGTAAATAAGTGATAATAACAAGAATTAAAATAGATGTTCATGTTTCAATGTTGTTATAGAAATATAAAACAGTAACATATGTCACTCAAGATTAACGACGGTAAACGCTTTGAGTAACAAGTTAGATCACTTAAGAGAATGGGGGTCATTGTTATGAAAATAGAGACTTTGAGTCATGAAATTGGTCTTAGTCTAATGGATTAATTCAAAGTAATCAAATAAGTTAGGTTTTTGAAATAGTGAATTAATAATTATGTAGTGAAAATGGGATGACTCGAATACCTAATCGTTTTTTTTTCATAACCTTTATCTCGTTAATTTTATTTAGTTCGCACACAAACAACCAATTCTTAAACTTTTTGGTCGAATAAGTGTTTAAAATTTTGTTGCGTTACTAAATTAATAACAATCTATGTGGGGATGATTTTACTTATCATATTATTACTTGAACAATTTGGTATACTTTTCACACAGTTGTATAGTTTTTGGCGCCGTTCCCAAAGATTATTGATTGATTTACGACAAAGCAAAACAATCATAATTTTTTTTTTGTAGTTTGAATTTGAGGAATTAAAAATAATAAAATATATTTGTTGCTATTTATTGTTGTTAATATCTTTTTTTGTTGTTGATTTCTCAGCTGCTAAAGGTGTTATGAATTGTGCATGCAGGGTGAAACTTAAGAATTGCTATTTGATTTGGTAATAGAGAAAACTGCAAAGTTGAATTGGAGAAGAGTAAGAGAAGCAAATCAAGCAAAAATAGACGCATTGAAAGCAACACTTACTGCTAGACTTCCGCCTAGTTAATCTGCTATAGAGTTGGAAGATATGACTCCACCACCGCCACCAAGGCGTGTTATTGGCGTTTGAAGGCAAAACAAAGGGTAGATGACTAATGGATTTTAGGTTGTGCGTGCAGTACCATTTGAAGTTAATGTTAGTGCAAAAATGGTTTTAAGCTATAATCGTCTGATTGATGTTTTGATGATAACAAAAAATATTAAATAAAGAACAATTATTATCTAACTATATTTGATAAGTGCGTAGATTAGGTTAGAAGAAAAATAATTACATTAATGACTATCAATTTTAAGGTAACATAAATTATTAGTAAATTAAAGACAATAATCTAAGTGCTTTTAAACAAAAAAAAATTATCTTCTAATATACAAGTAACTATGTTTACTAATGGAATAAGCCATAATATAGCAATAAGAAGTGTTACATTATGTAGTTCAAGTCAAGTGTTACAAAACACGCATTCTGATATAAGTTATATCCTATGATGATTGAGCTAAGACAAAAGAACAATAAGACTCTAGTTCGCTCTTTTTTTTTTTTTTTTTTTTTTTTTTTTTTTTTTTTTTTTTTTTTTTTTTTTTTTTTTTTTTTTCTGATTCTGATGCAAGCGCTCTAATACGCGCCTCTAGTGACGCCAACGACACTCTTCCTTGGTTGCCTCCGATAATGCAAGCAATACTCTAGTTCTGGTGACTTTAGAAATACATGATATGTATGTTTCAGATGCCTCTGGTGAACGCAACCATGCTCTATTTATCTGTCTCTGGTAAGTTTGGCAAGCAAGTGATCGTCTGCCTCTAATAATCATATCATCACTTGAAGCAGTTGATCGTCTGACTTTGATTTATGTTGTATGCTCAGAAAAAAGTCAATGCCCTGATGAAAGTCCACACTATGTGTAGCTCAACACTCCAAAGAAGACAAAGCATTTGCACATCCTTTGATGAACATCCTGAATCTGCTACTTGTCCGAAATTCTTTAAGACATGATTTGATCATAGTATCCTCTACTTCTCTATCTTCATACCAAGATACACATAATCATTCATGAAGATATATATGCATAAATATTAGAGACTGATATGCTCTAAATGGTGATCGAAGATCTCCAAATGTAAAATCCTCAATGAACACTTATTCTCTCTATTCAAGAAGAACTTACTAGTCCGTTAAGCATGTTAGAGTAAAAGAATGAAAAAGGCAAAGTGTTAAGAAGAAATTCTGAAAAAGCCAAGAACACAAAAAAGAAAAGTATGAGCGAAATATCCTCTTAATAGAGATTTATTAGAATTGGTATATGACTAATATAAGACTTGATTTGCAACAAACTCTCAACGAGAGTTATAATCCTAGAAAAAAACTTTATGTCAATTCAGACACAAACTAGAACATGTAAACTAACCCGATAGTGCAACAACTCTCTCACCCCTAAGAAAAACCTGAAAAGGTACAAAGACTCTCATGAACCTCAACAATAGGCTGCCATAAAGTTGAAAAAGGTTCCGACGATGATAGCCTGGAGAGGCTAGAGAAAAATATTTAAAGCCCAAAGAGGCAAAGAAAATAATACTTGTATGCTATTATTTCAAATAGTGGATTAAGTATTCGATTGTATTGAAACAAAATTACTCTATTTGTGACTAAACTTGTTTTAAAATATTGAGTTAAGTGTTTTGATAAAAAATAATATTATGTAAGGCATTTGAAGTATCTTTCACAAAGGAAAAGAATAATTCGAACCCTTTTTCTTGTGTTTTCAGCACCATCAGTTAAGTCATTTGTGTTAAGTGACTTTCGGAATAAATAATTTTCAGGTGTTGAAGTTGAAGACCCCAATCAACACATTTCTAATTTCTTTGAGATTTGTGGTACAACAAGTCATGCTGGTGTAAATGTCACGACCCAAAAACTAAATGCCGTGATCGGCACACAAGCTATACTCCTAGCCTAACAAGCCTATCCACTAACTTAACAAATTAAGCAAGTAAATAGTTCTAAATAGCCATTTCGAAAAATATATATTTTTCTCGAAATTTGGATAGAGTATCCTCTATAACTTCAACATTCCCAAATTAATAAATCCATGTTTACAGTCTTAACTCAGTCATATTTCAAAGAGCATAATCTAAATATTTAATACATTTTCCAAAAGACTTTCTAGACTCAAATAGCTGCAAAATACATCACGGCTCAACAAACATTACAAAAAATGGTCCTCGATCAAAGAGGCCTACCAAAAAAATAATATGGTCGAGACTTGAATCTACTAACAGCTTGTTAGTCAGCTTCTTGTGAATATGAAGAAAAAAAAAAACAACATGAAGGGGTAAGCCACAAAGATTTAATGAGGAGACAACAACCATCACCAACTAGAAGGGAAACACAAAAAGGAACGAATGTAAAATACATGTTTTTGATGAAGACAAAGACCAAGAAATATGATCAAAGTTACAAAGCTCAAAAAGAAGTCAAATAAATCGAAGTCACCCATGCTCACACAAATTAGAAGATATATAATGTAAAGGTACATGATAAAATCTAATATTCTTATATTTCAAATGCACATGAGAACCTTTGATTTTAGCATATGCATCAAAAGCATTTTCAAAGTGTCAAAATATATAAATAATGTTTGAAAATAATATTTTTGGCAAAATACAATGTTGTATTCGAATACAACATGTTGCAGCCGAATATAGACAAGTTAGTAGCTAAAATTGAACATCTTATTTGACTACGAGATGGTGTAATCGAATACGAGTGCTAAGTCAGTAGCTAAAACTGAACATCTATATTCGAATACGAGACACTGTATTCGAATACGAGTGCTAAGTCAGTAGCTAAAACTGCACATTTATATTTGAATATAACTTGGTGTAGCCGTATACAAAACCAAGTCAGTGGCCAAATTCAATTATCTGTATTCGAATACAAGAATGTGTAAGCTTCAAAATTCAAATAAAACTGAACATTAAAATGATGTGTATTCGACTACACACAAGTTGTAGTCGAATACAACTGGAAACAATGCAATTTTTCAAATTTGAAATGGTTCCGGGTCATTGCATTTCTTCATCAAACCTCTAGGAAGGAAGGCCACTGATCAGAAGTGATGTCTATGGAGTATAAATACCCCATAACATCAGTTTAATCGAAACTAATCCTACTACAAAACCTTGAACAACTTTGAACAATTTTCTAGAATATTCTCAAAGTTATTTTTCATATTTCAAGTACTTGCATTACATTTTCACATCATTGAGAAAGATTCTCTAGTATACTTAAAATATTATTGGATTGATATCATTGTACAACTATTATACTCAGTTTCTTAGTCAAGAACATTTGTTAAAAAGATCATTGAAATTATTGAATGTAGTACACTTTCTTTAAGTATTGTAATATAAGATAGTGATGTGCTATCTTAGGAAGTGTGTTAGAAGTTTGTTGCAGAGATCCTAGGGTGGGATTTGTACATATTCTAACAATAGTGGAAAAATCTCTTGTGGTGTACAAGAGGACTGGATGTACTCTTGGTCATAAGGGGAATTAGGATAATATCATTGTATCCATTATTTTTCTTCCATTTATCTTGTTCATACATTATCTTAAATAAGAAAAATCAATCACTAAATCTCTAAAAACAAGAAAACTTCTAAACTTCTAAACACCTAATTCACCCTCCATCTTAGGTGCACCTCTGTTCTTTCATAATTGTTTTACAATCTTGTGACAATTATGTTAAACAATACAACCTAACATATAGGTAATTTTCAAATAAAATATACACATGATAAAATCATTATCTTGTAATTTAACCATTCAAGTAGAAATATTAAAAATCCAATTCATAAAGAAATGAAATCAAAATGAGCAACCTTAAAAATCATCATAGAAATTAAAAAAAATAAAAATACAAATTCTTGAGAACCAAGAGGCGACCTCATCTCATTGATAACCCTTTCCTCCTATGGGTGGCATTTCCCTTAGGCGTGGCTTCATCTAACGGATAGCCCTCTCCTATTAATTCCGCAACGCATCAATTAGGGGGCTTACGTTGATAGCCTTCTCCTTCTACGGATGACATCTCTCATAGGGGTAGCTCCATCTAATGGCTAACTCTCAATAATCAAACGATGTAACTAGGTGCACCTACCGCTGTTAACGATTTCATAAATATAACAGCCATTTCCAAAACAAGTTTAAAAATCATTTCTCATTTCATCATAACTAATGGAAAACATATTCAAATGTATAACAATTTAATATTTAAATACTTTATAACTCATAAATAAATCAAACTATTAACATATTATATAACAAAGACCATGAAAATAAATAAAGGATGAAATCGAGAAAAAATTCAAAGGGTGTGTTCCCAAATTTTTTTATTAAATACTTTAACATAAAAAACGAATAAAATAATAATTATAGCATAATAAAAATATGAAAATGATCTTCGTCTACTCACAACTATGGAGGATCACCTATGTTTGTTCTACAACAACTCCAGAGTAGCAGGAAGAACCTCAGCTGACAAATCTGAGTATAAATAATATTCTTAAGACTTTAGAAATTTGAAGTAACAATGTCAATTGACAAGAAAGGGGGGTTTGAATTGTAAATACACCTTTTAAAAATTCGTGTTAAAAACTTAAGAAAATAACTCAAGATTGATCTTGATTGTGAAAACAGAAAACGGAGAACGTTCTTGGTTTTAACCAGAAAACGGAGAACGTTCTTGGTTTTACCCAGAAAACGGAGAACGTTCTTGGTTAGTTAAAATCAGTAATTCAGTTTATGTATTTAACTTGATAATCAATCAAACTAAAAGTAAATAGATATAGGAAGAGATACCACTCAACAATATATCGTGGTTCACCCAACTCGGGTTACGTCCAGTCCTCACAACCGTGAGATTTTCCACTAAGTGTTCAAAACAAAGAATCTTCTTGGTTTTACAGCACCTAGCACAGATCAACCATGATATGTTTCAAACTCTATTTCTTTCCACCAAGAAAGAAAATACAACACCTATCTATCTTGATAGGGTTCCTTATAATCTAATCAAACTATAATTAAACTCTTATAATTTGAGTTATTACAATAATGATGAGATTGTTTTGATAAAATCTGAGATGTCTCCACTCTTGTTTGAGATTCGATTCTTTACAAAGAATTCAGTAGTAATAACACAATATAATGTAAAGATTTAGAACCGCTTCTTCTTTGTGAAAATGAGAATTTCAAGTATGTGAATGTGAATGATTTGTGGGAATTAACAACACTTGAATTTCTTGCCTTAATCCTGGATATTGGCATTCCTTTTATAGGCGTTTAAGAGCATTTAATAATGGTCAAAAAGAGTTGTATGTAGTGCTTTGTCAGTTTTGACCAAAACCAATATATGAGATTAAAAAAATGATTCAGCCTTTGTATAATTTGAATATGTTTTGACTGAGTCTGTTACAGCCTTGCTTAATCTTCTTGTCTTCTAGTTTAAAGATCTTTGAAGCTTCTCACTTAATTATTGATGTTACAACTTCGATCTGGAGCCTTGAATCTGTCCAAAATAGTTTGGAGAGTGATTATAAACCTTTGCAGAAGTAGGAAGATCACTGCTAGAATTCTGCAGAAAACGAAGATTGATTATCAATCTGGTTCTGGCAGTTTGATCTTTCTGGAGATTTGATGATCAATCTAAAGTTCCTGTTTTGATCATTTTAGGTGTCTTTGTAATGTCTTTGAACATATCAAGATTGATTGAACTTTCTTGATAGTTTGGCTGAAGAGATTCCAAAATGTTTCAATTGACTTGTTTCGAGCCCTTTTATTTTAATGATTCGAGAACCTTTTTTTTTACTGGAATGAAACCTATTTGTTCCTTGCCATGTATTGATGATCTTAGTATAAAATTCAGAGGCAAAAACTTCGTTAAAATAATGGAGATTGATTTGTTAAGATGTTGTGACAATCAGTCTTGAACCTGGAGATCATTCTCCATTTTGTCCAGAATGTTATTGTTTCTTTGTCTGTTTAGCTTTCAATTATTTTCTTTGCTTTTCTTGATTCCTATATTTGAATTTATTCACTCAAAAGCACAAGTTAAATTAACATAACATTTTAGAATCATAATTAATATTCTTAATTAACCTTTGTTTATTTTCATCAAAACTTTAATTTGAGAGTTTGTTTGAACAATCTCCCCATTTTTGATGATGACAAACATGTTAATTTAGATTTTAATTATGATTCTCATATCAAGTTTGAAGAGCTTAAGAGCTCCCCTTCAATTAATGCAGTAAGTGATTCGACAGAAATTTAAACAAGCATATAATTTTAACAAAGTTGTTTTCATTAATTCCAAAGTGATACATAACATTAGTTTTCTTTTAAGCATATGTAGAGAATCCTAGATACAAAAATATTCTAAAACCATATTAAAACTATCTTAATTCTCCCTCTTTGTCATACAAAAAAGCAGGCGAAAAAGCAACTAAGATGCTAGAGATGGAGAGGATCCTTTAGATGAGAAGGATTTTCCTGGGTTTGGAACTTGTAGAGGAGGAACAAGAAAAAGTGGAGGTGGTGCGATTCCCAGGTTGGGAGCGAGTTGTTATGTGAACCAATTTCTCAACAAAGTAGTCTTCTGATCTTGCTGAAGCTAACGTGCCATTATAGTCTGAAGACTAGCCATAATATCTAAATTTGAAGGTTCAGCCATGCGAGGAGGAGTATGAATGTAAGTGGTTGGCTGAGAGGTGGCAGTAACAACGATGTTGGATGGAATGGTGGAACCGGAGATGGAGGGAACAATGGTAAATGAGGTAGCCAAGGAAGGGAGAGGACCAGATGGTGTGGATGGTTTACTAGATGGGCTAGCAGCTTCTAGAAAGTTTAAAAATTGGCTAATACCGAAAATGGAGGAACATGTTTTTTATGGGGACACAAAAAGTGGGGACATGGTACTTATATGGGGATTGGGTAGTAATGTTCCAAGTTCATGAGGTGGAGAGTAAAGGATTTGAGAGTATGAGAGGAAATCTGTGGAGGATAAAGTGGATCGTTGAGGAAAAATGGAGAAGGTTGATGAATTTGGAATTTTTTCTGGAGAACGTTCTCGGTTTGGTGGAGAATGTTCTGGAGCAGTTTCTGTTATTGCATCCTTTGAATGGTCAGATGGTTGATATGAGAAAGAAATAGGGATTAGGGCAGTTCTTTGTCTTGCAGAGCGTTTTTTTTCAAGGAGGTTGGGAAAGAAGATGTAGTGGTGGTAGGTTGTGCAGATAGTGTTTTGCGCTTATGAGAGAGGTTCTTTGTGGAAAATTTGGAGATTTTAGTTAATATCATTCCATAAGGAACGGTATTTTTCTTGTAATCTTTCGTGGCAGCACAGATCATGTGTTGAATGATCACATGAGGAAGATTGAGGCGCTTACAGTTGAGGAGGTGATAGATGAGTAAGACATCATTTACAGAGACATACTCATGACTTCCACAATGAGCAATGAGAGTATGTTGGTGCATGCTGTTGAAGACCTTTGGAAGGGGTTTGAGATATATGGAGAGGTAGCAGGTGGATCCTTCTTGAAACAAGTCAGAGAGGACTTCAGTCTCTTTTAGATTCAGAGCTGAGTACCACTTATTTCCAAAAACAGGAGGTCCTTTTATAGGCAGTTGAAGGATGGAAGCCAGGATATCTGGAGTTAACCTGATCTCGATTCCCTTAATGGTGGAGATGATGAGGGATTTATTATAGAAGGTTTTAGCGTTGCAGTAGAAGGCTCTTACAA
Source organism: Cicer arietinum (assembly GCF_000331145.2). Classification (NCBI taxonomy): domain Eukaryota; kingdom Viridiplantae; phylum Streptophyta; class Magnoliopsida; order Fabales; family Fabaceae; genus Cicer; species Cicer arietinum. Next base: position 36,684,218 of record NC_021163.2, on the reverse strand, counting down.
CATCTAGATAGTAAGACTCAGATGTTTGTAAATATGATGTGCAGCCTAGAGCACCAGTATGATGCTGGACAAAGTTGCCATCGATGATGAGTTTATCAAATATAAAAACTCTTCTGATTCCAGTAGGGCATTGTTCCGATTCCAATAGGGCGTTGAGCCCATTTGTCTTTGAAATTTTTGGAGTTTTTGGTGAAATGAGAGGAGTGTGTTTGGTTTGGAATTTTTAGTGGGTGGAGATGATTCGGTTGAATCAGATATGGATGAAGACGTAGTGGGAGAATGTTTGGGTTTTGTGGAGGGGGAAGGTGTGTGAACTGGGGAAGAATGTTGTTGAGGATGTGAAGAGTGAGCAAGAGAACTTTCTTGATGTGGAGAACAGGAAGGGATACGAACTGGGGGAACATTCTTGATTTGTTGAACGTTTTAGATTTGACATTGGGGAACATTGTGGAAACAGAGAATGTTCTGGAGAAGCAGTTTCAGTGAGTTTTAGGTTTTGTTTGGGTACATGCATCTTCTTTCTTTGGGGATTTTTGAGTTTGTTTCTAACTAGGAATTGAGCGATGGTCATGGTGGTTTTAGTTTTCATGGTCTTTTTGGATTGAGTTGAAGGTTAAGATGGTTTTGGAAGAGAGGAAAAGATTTCATTGATCAATCTCCTTTTTTGATTTGGAGGAGTTGATTAAGAAGGTTCATTAGAGAATGAAGATTTTGAAGGAGTGATGGGTTTGGTTTGTGCTTTCTCTGTAACGGTTGTGGGAAGAGGAGTATCAGATGAGTAATCAGTCTCAAAATTAGAGATGATGAAGTAAAATGGTTTTTCGGTGGAGGCCTTTGAAGTTCCAATTCCAGATTGAACTCTCATGGAGCGTCTTTTTGGTATTGTAGGTTTTCTCATATGAGGGGGAACTTGAGCGATATTAGGAGGAGGACATGTGTAGAGTTGTGGAAGAACAGTGGATAAAGGATTGGGATTGATAGAGAGATTAGAGTTATTTTCTGGGGACGATGAGAGGTAGTCAGAAAACGAGGTATCAGAGGAGACGTGTGGTGGATTTGGTCGTGGTGGTGGAGAGGGTGAACGTTGAATTGATTCAGATGATGGGGATGATGAGGATGGCGAGCATGGATAGGCATTCTTTCTTGCAGATTGCTTTGTGCGCGCCATTGATGTTTGTGTGTAAAGAAATTTTGAGTGAGAGAAAGTTGGAGAAAGAAGATGAAGAGTAAGATAACACGGTTGCTAAGGAAAAGAAGATGAAGTGGTTGAAAGGCACTCAGATTTTCTGATTCGGGGTGAAGGAAACAATGATGTTTTTGAGCACATTATTCCTAGCTTGACTTTCTTCTTTTTCTTTATGAAATTGTTCTTTCAAGAAACTATAAGGAGATTTGAATCATTTAACAAGTTATCAAATTCTTTTCCAATTTGTTCACATAAATAACAGGGTTCAGAATTTACTACCTCATCTTCCTCTGTTTTACCCATTAAGCATATGTTAGCTTCCTCATCTTCTTTAGTTTTTGATTCTTATGAATCATCCCATGTTGCCATCATTGATTTCTTTTTGAAAGGAAATCGTTTTGGTGGATTTTTGTTTAAGGGACACTATGCATTGTAATGTCTTATTTTGTTACATCCAAAGCATGTGACTTGGCTTTTGTCTACTTCTGTTTTGGGATTTTGTTTTGAAATCCCTTTTTGATTTGATCTCTTCTTCTCATCATTCTTTGTATTCTTCTGGTGAGAAGAGCAATTTCATCAGCATCTTCCTGTTCGTTTTCTTCTGGTTCTTCCTCTATTTGTACTGTGATTTTTTCTTGAGATGAATTTAGTGCTATTGCCTTTCCCTTCTTGATTGGTTTGTCTTCTTGTAGCAGTACTTCATGTGCTCTTAAGATTCCAATTAATTCTTCTAGGGGGAGTGATTCAAGATTCTTGGCTTGGCTTATAGATGTTACCATTGGTCTCCATATGATTGGAAGACACATGATTTTTCTTACTCTTTCTTGAACTGTGTAAGCTTTGCCAAGAGAACGCATTTCATTTACTATTGATGTGAACCTTGAGTACATTTCGTCAATAGTTTATCCTTCTTGCATTTTGAACAGTTCGAATTTCCTTATGCAAATGTCTATCCTTGTTTCTTTGACATGGCTTGTTCCTTCATGATGAGTTTGTAGCGTATCCCAAACTTCTTTTGCAGTTGTGCATTCATCTACTCTTTCACTTTCTTCCATGCTTAAGGCACATGATAACAATAACTGAGCTTTAGAATTTAGAAGTACCTTAGTTTTATCATCAGCTGTCTAGTCTGCTTCTTTCTTTATAGCAGAGTTTGAGTCATCTTGATCAACCCTTTGTATGAAATCTCCATCTGTAATAATGCACCACATCCTTGTATCTTGAGATTTCAGAAACAGCTACACCTTATTTTTCCAGAAATAGTAATCAGATCCATCAAATAATGGTGGTCTGTTCGAAGATCCTCCTTCAACAATGTATTTGGCTTTCAACATTTTTTCTTCTAGATCTTTTCTCTAGCACTTGTTAGATGTTTTTTTTAATCTTTCTAGAGACTGAGCTCTGATGCCAATTGAAAGCAATTTCACAGCATCTTCCTGTTCGTTTTCTTCTGGTTCTTCCTCTATTTGTACTGTGATTTTTTCTTGAGATGAATTTAGTGCTATTGCCTTTCCCTTCTTGATTGGTTTGTCTTCTTGTAGCAGTACTTCATGTGCTCTTAAGATTCCAATTAATTCTTCTAGGGGGAGTGATTCAAGATTCTTGGCTTGGCTTATAGATGTTACCATTGGTCTCCATATGATTGGAAGACACATGATTTTTCTTACTCTTTCTTGAACTGTGTAAGCTTTGCCAAGAGAACGCATTTCATTTACTATTGATGTGAACCTTGAGTACATTTCGTCAATAGTTTATCCTTCTTGCATTTTGAACAGTTCGAATTTCCTTATGCAAATGTCTATCCTTGTTTCTTTGACATGGCTTGTTCCTTCATGATGAGTTTGTAGCGTATCCCAAACTTCTTTTGCAGTTGTGCATTCATCTACTCTTTCACTTTCTTCCATGCTTAAGGCACATGATAACAATAACTGAGCTTTAGAATTTAGAAGTACCTTAGTTTTATCATCAGCTGTCTAGTCTGCTTCTTTCTTTATAGCAGAGTTTGAGTCATCTTGATCAACCCTTTGTATGAAATCTCCATCTGTAATAATGCACCACATCCTTGTATCTTGAGATTTCAGAAACAGCTACACCTTATTTTTCCAGAAATAGTAATCAGATCCATCAAATAATGGTGGTCTGTTCGAAGATCCTCCTTCAACAATGTATTTGGCTTTCAACATTTTTTCTTCTAGATCTTTTCTCTAGCACTTGTTAGATGTTTTTTTTAATCTTTCTAGAGACTGAGCTCTGATGCCAATTGAAGTAACAATGTCGATTTACAAGAAAAGGGGGTTTGAATTGTAAATACACGTTTTAAAAATTCCTATTAAAAACTCAAAATTGATCTTGGTTGTGAAAACAGAAAACGAAGAACGTTCTTGGTTTTAATCGGAAAACAGATAACGTTCTTGGTTAGTTAAAATCAGTAATTCAGTTTATGTATTTAACTTGATAATCAATCAAACTGAATGTAAATAGATAGGGGAAGAGATACCACACAACGATATATCCTGGTTCACCTAACTCGGGTTACGTCCAGTCGTCACAACTGTGACATCTCTCATAGGGGTGGCTCCATCTAACGGGTAACTCTCTCTAATCAAACAATGTAACTATGTAACACCCCGTTTTTCTAAGCGATGGTGTATTTTTTTTTTAAAAGAATTAAAATAAAACAGAGAATTAAATAAGGTAAAATACATTTGGATAAATATTTAAGTCGTAACACAACGACGATTAAGTCAACAGAATTTACAAGCAGCGAAATAGTTTTTGAAATACGAATCCAAAGTATTTACGCGTCAAAAGTTGGTACATGTAACCCATCGAAAATAACATGTCAAGCTGACAATATTAGTATAGGTACAGTCTTCCATTTTAAAATAAATACAATACAAAAGAAAGACATCTGATCCCTCTATGTCAACCTAATCTGATCATATTTCAACACAACTAAACACCCTGGGTAATCTCCACGCGCCCCGTGAGATCCTCCTAACGTAGCTGCAGTCAAGCGTTCCCATCTCCATTCCCGTCCGTAGGGTACGAATCGGTAGGATCGTCCTGACTCTCATCTGAGGGCGAAGCCCAGATTTCCACAATAATTGTAAAGGTCACCAACCGAAAATAACAGATAACACATAACATTTAAGTTTTAAATGCACAAAATAACCTTTCAACTAAGCATGCACCTTAAAAGGATTTTCCATATGCTAAAAGTTCATATAATGCTTGCCAATTAACAATGAACTCAAAATGAAGTTCTCAAACCATCAAGTAATACATAACTGACCAAAGCATTGATAAATCAATTGAGAAATCGATTATCTAACTCAAAATAAGGACTTTTGCTGAGCCAATCGATTGCCAAATCGATTTGGTCAGTTCTGCTGAGTTTCTGCATGACCAAATCGATTTCTAAGTCGATTTTGTCAGTTCTGATGAGTCCCTGGGTTGCCAAATCGATTTCCAAATCGATTTCGGCAGTTTTGCTGACTCAAAACAACATTAAGTAAATAAGTCATTAAGAAATTCCCCATTCTCTATACTTATTTAACTTAAACGATTTTCCAAACAAATATTAAGTAACCAAGACATTAAGAGATTC
>NC_021163.2:36678645-36678922 GCF_000331145.2 Cicer arietinum | reverse complement strand
AAATAAGGTAAAATACATTTGGATAAATATTTAAGTCGTAACACAACGACAATTAAGTCAACAAAATTTACAAGCAGCGAAATAGTTTTTGAAATACGAATCCAAACTATTTACACGTCAAAAGTTGGTACATGTAACCCATCGAAAATAACATGTCAAGCTGACAATATTAGTATAGGTACAGTCTTCCATTTTAAAATAAATACAATACAAAAGAAAGACATCTGATCCCTCTATGTCAACCTAATCTGATCATTTTACAAGACAACTAAACACC
>NC_021163.2:36635352-36678534 GCF_000331145.2 Cicer arietinum | reverse complement strand
TCCCATCTTCATTCCCGTCCGTAGGGTACGAACCGGTAGGAACGTCCTGACTCTCATCTGAGGGCAAAGCCCGCATTTCCACAATAATTGTAAAGGGTCACCAACCGAAATTAACAGATAACACATAACATTTAAGTTTTAAATGCACAAAATAACCTTTCAACTAAGCATGCACCTTAAAAGGATTTTCCATATGCTAAAAGTTCATATAATGCTTGCCAATTAACAATGAACTCAAAATGAAGTTCTCAAACCATCAAGTAATACATAACTGACCAAAGCATTGATAAATCAATTTAGCAATCGATTATCTAACTCAAAATAAGGACTTTTGCCGAGCCAATCGATTGCCAAATCGATTTGGTCAGTTCTGCTGAGTTTCTGCATGACCAAATCGATTTCTAAGTCGATTTTGTCAGTTTTGATGAGTCCATGTGTTGCCAAATCGATTTCCAAATCGATTTTGGCAGTTTTGCTGAGTTCCTGCCTCTCTGCCAATCGATTTCCAAATCGATTTCTTAAAAGATTTTGAAAGATATATTTATACAATCGATTGGCAAATCGATTAGGTCAAAATGGTGAACTTCCTGCAACTCATCCAATCGATTGGGAAATCGATTTCCCTCATCATTTTTCCAAAAATTCATAACTAACTCAATCACATTCATACATAATCTCAAATCCTAACACTTAGCACTGATAACGCAATCGCTACAACATCATTAGTTTCGAAATAGTATTGCAAGCAAACATGTTATCACCAAATTCCAAAACATAACACTTAACATTTATAACACAATTAATACAACATCATGGGTTTCAAAATGGTATAGCAATCCAACATGTTATCACCAAATTCCAAAACATAACACTTAACATTTATAACACAATTAATACAACATCATGGGTTTCAAAATGGTATAGCAATCCAACATGTTATCACCAAATTCCAAAACATAACACTTAACATTTATAACACAATTAATACAACATCATGGGTTTCAAAATGGTATAGCAATCCAACATGTTATCACCAAATTCCAAAACATAACACTTAACATTTATAACACAATTAATACAACATCATGGGTTTCAAAATGGTATAGCAATCCAACATTTTCCTTTCTTTGTTTTTCCTTCCTTTCTATTTCCTTCTTTCCTTTATATAACCTTTTCTTTTCCTTTTCCTTCCTTCTAATTTCCTTTCTTTCTATTCTCTCCAAGCAAACATATATATATATATATATATATATATATATATTAAATATAACTTAACAAATATCTCAAAATATCTAGATATTTGTTACCATTTCACCTGTAACGCATTAAATTCTCCGTAAAGGATTTACCGCACTTAATTTAAATTTATTTATCGACGAGTAATTCTAAACGGTGTCAAAATAACTTTTTGATCCTATAAACTCCATAATATTATTAACTTTGGCTAAAAAACCTCCGAGCCAAAATCCAAAACATATAAAATACATAAAGTGTACTTTAAAATTATGGGTCTTACAAACTAGGTGCACCTACCGCCGTTAACGATTTCATAATTGTAACAACCATTTCCAAAAGAAGTTTAAAAATCATTTCTCATTTCATTATAACTCATGGAAAACATACTCAAATGTATAACAATTCAATATTTAAATATTTTATAACTCATAAATAAATCAAACTATTAACATATTATGTAACAAAGACCATGAAAATAAATAAAGGATGAAATCGAGAAAAAATTCAAAGGGTGTGTTCCCCAATTTTTTTATTAAATACTTTAACATAAAAAAAGAATAAAATAATAATTATAGCATAATAAAAATATGAAAATGATCTTCGTCTACTCACAACTATGGAGAATTGCCTATGTTTGTTCTACAACAACTCCAGAGTAGTAGGAAGAACCTCAGCTGACAAATCCGTGTATAAATGATATTCTTAAGACTTTAGAAAATTGAAGTAACAAAGTCAATTTACAAGAAAGGGGAGTTTGAATTGTAAATACACCTTTTAAAAATTCGTGTTAAAAACTTAAGAAAATAACTCAAGATTGATCTTGGTTGTGAAACCAGAAAACGGAGAAGTTATTGGTTTTAACCAGAAAACAAAGAATGTTCTTGGTTTTAACTAGAAAACGGAGACTGTTCTTGGTTAGTTAAAATCAGTAATTCAGTTTATGTATTTAACTTGATAATCAGTCAAACTGAAATTAAATAGATAAGGGAAGAGATACCACACAACAATATATCCTGGTTCACCCAACTCGGGTTACGTCTAGTCCTCACAACCTTGAGATTTTCCACTAAGTGTTTAAAACAAAGAACCTTCTTGGTTTTACAGCACCTAACACAGATCAACCATGATATGTTTCAAACTCTATTTCTTTCCACCCAGAAAGCAAATACAACACCTATCTATCTTGATAGGATTCGTTACAATATAATCAAACTATAATTAAACTCTTATAGTTTGAGTTATTACAATAATGATGAGATTGTTTTGATAGAATCTGAGATGTCTCAACTCTTGTTTGAGATTCAATTCTTTACAAAGAATTCAATAGTAATAACACAATATGATGTAAAGATTTAGAACTGCTTCTTCTTTGTGAAAATGAGAATTTCAAGTATGTGAATGTGAATGATTTGTGGGAATTAACATCACTTGAATTTCTTGCCTTAATCATGGATATTGGCCTTCCTTTTTTAGGCGTTTAGGAGCATTTAATAATGGTAAAAAAGAACTGTTGGTAGTGCTCTGTCAGTTTTGACCAAAACCAATATATGAGATTAAAAAAATGATTCAGCCTTTGAATAATTTGAATCTGTTTTGGCTGAGTCTGTTGTAGCCTTGCTTAATCTTCTTGTCTTCTAGTTTAAGGATCTTTGAAGCTTCTCACTTAATCATTGATGTTACAGCTTCGATCTGGAGCCTTGAATCTGTCCAAAATATTTTGGAGAGTGATTATAAACCTTTGCAGAAGTAGGAAGATCACTGCTAGAATTCTGTAGAAAACGGAGATTGATTAACAATCTGGTTCTGGCTGTTTGATCTTTCTGGAGATTTGATGATCAATCTGAAGTTCTTGTTTTGATCATTCTGGGTGTCTTTGTAATCTCTTTGAACAGATCAAGATTGATTGAACTTTCTTGATAGTTTGGCTGAAGAGATTTCAAACTGTTTCATCTGGCCTGTTTCGAGTCCTATTATTTTAATGATTCGAGAACCTTTTTTTTTTATTGGGATGAAACATATTTGTTCCTTGCCATGTATTGATGATCTTAGTATAAAATTCATAGGCAAAAGCTTTGTTAAAATAGTGGAGATTGATTGGTCTAGATGCTGTGACAATTAGTCTTGAACCTGGAGATCATTCTCTATTTTGTCCAGAATGTTCTTGTTTGTTTTGGTGTTCAGTTTTCAACGGTTTTCTTTGTTTTGCTTGATTCCTATCTTTGAATTTATTCTTTAAAAAGCACAAGTTAAATTAAAATAACATTTTAGAATCATAATTAATATTCTCAATTAACCTTTGTTTATTTTCATCAAAACATTAATGTGAGAGTTTGTTTCAACAAAAATTTATTCTAAAGTTTAGCTAACTCTAGGAAAGCATAAAAATCCTTTAAATCTACTCTAAGCTCAAAAATAATATTTTTAACCAAAACTACATTTTTTTCGAGATTCATACTAGTATTAGAGTTGTGTATTTACCTCAATGAGTCTAAATAAACAACTTTCAAGAAATGGCCACCCTTCTTCTTCCTTAGAGCATAAACCCTCACCCAAAAATTCTACCCAAGAACTTGTGAAAATATGAGGAACCTTGCTTAGGGATTGTATACCCTTCCCATGGGTTTAATGTGACTTTAAGTGAGAAGAAGAGGAAAAGAAAAGCAAAGCAAAAAAAAAAAATGAAAATGGGAAATTAAGGTTGGGAGTGGGTAACTGAGAGAGAGGAAAGGAAATGGAGGGACTGAGATAGAAATTAAGGTGTACTTTGCACGAACGACTTATTCGTGTTCCCAAGTTGTTTCTTCACCGGATGGACCACACCAAATAACTTTTATTGAAACAATATCCTTTGAGCATAAACGCATCACTTGGTGATCTAATATAGCTACCGGATGCTCAACGTATGATAGACTCTCATCTAACTGCACGTCGAGAGATCCCGTGGAAGTGCCAAGCAACATGCTAATGGTCTGGCCCTTTCTAAAATTTCAAATGGTCCAATGCACTTTGGACTTAGTTTTCCCTTTTTACCAAACTCCAAAACTCCTTTCATTGGCGAAACAAGTAGGAATACATGTTCTCCCACTGAAAACTCTCAAGGGCAACGCCTCTTATCAAAATAGGATTTTTGTCTACTTTGAGCTGTCACTAAGCAATCTCGAATCAATTTAACATTTTAAATGGCATCTTGAATCAACTCTAGTTTTGCTTCTCCAACTTCAAACTATCGTATCGGAGACCTACACCATCTTCCGTACAAGGCCTCAAACAGAGCCATCTAAATACTAGATTGATAACTATTATTGCATGCAAATTCCATCAACGACAAATGTTGATCCCAACTACCCCAAAGATCCATAAAACAAGCACAAAATATATATTCCAATATGTGTATAGTCCTTTCTAACAGGCCATCTGTCTAAGGATGAAAAGTCGTGCTAAGCTTCAAACGAGTTCCTATAGAAGTTTGAAATGACTTCCAAAATTGAGCAGTAAATTGAGCCCCAAGATCAGAAATCATAGACACCGGTACACCATGCAAAGAGACAATTTCATCTAAGTAAAGTTTAGCATATTGAGATGCAGTATAAGTAGTCTTCACAGGCAAGAAATGTGCAGATTTGGTCAGCCGATTTATAATCACCCACACCGAGTCATAACCTTTTTGGGCTCGTGGTAATCCTGTGTCAAAATCCATAGCGATTCCTTCCCACTTTCATTCAGGTATTTCAACAGGTTGAAGTAATCCCACAGATTTTTGGTGCTCAGCCTTTACTTGTTGACACACTGAGCACTTAGAGACAAAATCTGCTACGTCTTTCTTCATCCCTTTCTCTCAAGTCATGATGCATCTTGTTAGAACCTGGGTGAATAGTATAAGAAGAATGATGAGACTCCTGGAAAAAAAATTATCCTTAAGCCACCAACATTTGGAACACACAATCGAGATTTCAACCTCAACACACCATCAAAATCAACTGAAAAGTATGAAATTTTACCATTCTAAACATTATTTACCATATTGACCAAGTTTGAGTCTTGATCTTGAGCTTATTTGATATCATCAACTATGGTTGGGAGAATTTGTACATGGGCTAAAATAACCTCAAATGATCAACTTCACATTGACTTTCAACAATTTCTTGAAATTCTTAAATAATTGGCCTCTTTACTTCTGCTATATGAGCGAGACTACCCATGGATTTCCTACTCAAAGCATCAACAACAACATTTTCCTTTCTTGGGTGGTATAAGATTGTGCAATCATAATCTTTCAAGAATTTCATCCATCTTCTTTGTCTTAAGTTTAAATATCGTTGTTGAAAGACATACTTAAGACTTTTATGGTCAGTATAAATCTCACAAGTTTCACCATATAGATAGTGCCTCCAAATCTTAAGAGCAAAAATTTACTGCAGCCATTTCCAAATCATGTGTGGGATATTTTACCTCATTCCTCTTGAGTTGTCTAGATGCATAGGAAATAACCTTACCTTGTTGCATAAGTACACAGCCGAGACCAACTCTAGAAGTATCACAATAAACTGCATAACCTTTACCAACTAGAGGTAATGCCAAAATAGGTGCTGGAGTCAAGTATTCCTTTAATTTTTGAAATCTTTCCTCACATGCATCAGTCCATCGGAACTCAACTTTCTTCTGGGTCAACCTAGTCAATGAAGATGTGATTTTAGAGAAATCCTTCACAAAATATTGATAATAACCAGTTAAACCAAGAAAGCTTCGAATCTCCTTTATTGTGGTAGGTATGAGCCAATTCTTCATTGCTTTCACCTTACTTGGATCAACACTTATTCCATTCTTAGACACAACATGACCTAAAAATGCCACACTATCCAGCCAAAACTAACATTTAGAGAATTTGGCATATAATTGTTTATCTCTCAAGGTTTGGAAAACCAACCTCAATTGTCGCTCATGTTCTTCTTTACTCTTGGAATAAACAAGGATATCATCAATGATCACAATTACAAATTGATCCAAGAATGGTTTAATAACGCGATTCATCAAATCCATAAAAGTTGTTGAGATTTGGTTACGTGGTACCCAACAACGCGGTCCTTGAAACGAGAAGACTAATTGTCCTAGTATCTCAAATTTCACCACTTTGTTATGAAAATCCAAAGTGGCATGATGCAAAGCCAACCAATCCATACCCAAAATCACGTCAAAATCTACCAAGTCAATAATTACTAAATCTACTGGCAACATCGTGCCCTCAATAGTCATATCACAAGAACGATACACTGACTTTGCAAGCAAATTGTCTTCAATAGGTGTAGCTACAACTAAAACCTCTTCTAATGAAGATGAACATTTACCAAGTCGAGTAGCAAACCTCGAGGATACAAAAGAATGTGTGGTTCCAGATCAAACAAAACATGAGCATCTCTCAGACAAATAGAAAGTATACATGTAACTACTGCATTGGATGTCTGAGCATCCTAATGACTCAAAGCAAACACTCTAGCCTGACCTCTTCCACCAAATCCTCTACCTCCATGATGAGATGTTCTTGAACCTCTAACAGAAGAATTTCCATTTTGTCGCATGGATGTAGAATGAGCCGGAGAAGATGTCAAAGTTGTTGGTGTTGATGCATAATTAGAGGATAGATGTGTCGTATCTACAGGACAATCTCTCTTGATGTGGCCTACTTGGCCACATTGACAGCACACCTTACCATTACCATCTCTGGAACAATTTCCAAAGTGAAACCTACCACAAATAGAACATCGTGTAGGTGAAACACCGAAATGTCTCTAAGGAAAAATGGATTGTGACGTTTCTCCAGAATCTGATCTACGACTCTGCACTTTCCCAGAAGACTTCCCGCAATGACCACATCTTTGAGACATGAGTCTTTGTTGTTTTATGTTTTTTACACTGTTACTATAAAAAAGATCTTGTTTAAACTGCATATAAAATACTGCAATTTTATGTTGTTTAAACTGCATATAAAATACTGCAGTTTTATACAGTATTTGACATAAGACATAAAACCAATGAACGCAGAAACTTATAAAGCACTATAAATAAATATGATTATTTTGCAAAGATCAAACAAGTTATTTATATGTATAAAAAATAAATGAATATTACTTATGTATCTAATATATTCTTTATTTTTGAGTGATTGTTATTATAATTGTGCAGTGGATCAAAATAATATATAATTTTTGAAGTGGCGTTGATGACAAACAACACTGAATGTTGCCTACAACAATAAAAATTTGTTGGTAAATTTGATTACAATTGATAAAGTATCATAAATTAAATAAGATATAAATAAAAAATATCTAATTACCTTGAATTATCTGGCATAAGAAACAACTTATCCTTTTCTTTATTTTCCACAAGTAGATCAATAACATATTTTTTTTACTCTAATTGGATCAAGTTGAAACATGGATAGCTTGTGGGGAGATAAGAGCGAAAATTTCTCTATCAATTGGACAACCACACCAACTTTTCATACAATACCTTCAATGAAAATATAAAATTAAATTAATTACTAATAAATGTCGCAGTGATGCAAGTAAAAGAAATTTTTATCTCAAATAAAGTATTTTACATTACCTAATGTATATGCTGATGAAAGTATCACACAATTGATCATGATTCAGAAGTTCATATATGTGCTCTTTATTAAGTAACTTTTCATAATAAAATCTAAAAATACCTTTCTCCATTTTTACGATACGTGTATATGTGCTCTCCATATACATTTTTGTTGTTATGTCAAGAGACCTACCAAATCGAGAAAGGCTTGGATGACTAACTTTAGGAGAAGATGCTGATTTTCCACAGACCAATTTTTGCATTACAACAAATTTATGTTTAGCCTCAACTTTCTTAACCTTGTCTATTGCTTTTGCTTGAATGTGAAAAAAATATAGTTCAATTTGTTAAAATTTGTAGGAATCTAAAATAATGTGAACTAAATAAATTAGTGATTGAATAAATATTTTACCATGAACCTGCATTCCCGATGTGGCAGATTTTTTTTTCACTCAACTTCCTTAATCTTTTCTATAGCTTTTGCTTCAATATGAAAAAATAAGGTTGATAATTTGTTAGTTATTATAGTAAGCTAATCATTTCTTATACAACTGATGTAAATGTCAATCCTTTTTTGGTAAAGTGACTGACTCGTTGCAAGGCGGAATCTTCTTATCATTCCCTTTAGAATTTGTAGGAATCTAAATAAATATGAAACTAAAAATTATTTCGCAAAAATGAGCATTGCTCTAAATTATTACTGAAAACATAAATGCTAACAGGATGAAATTTAGAAGAAAATGAAACCATCATTCATCTAAATTGTTTGCAGTTAAAAGAAAATATACTAGATACATAACATAATGGAATTTCACTAGTATCACCATTTTCTACAAACTACAATTCTAAATAACATAAAATGATCAAAGTACATAACACATTCAGCAAAGTTGAGATTCAAAAATAACAGCAAACAACTATGTAATCATTATCTATGTTCCATACTAAAGATATGTACAAAGTATATGATTGGTAGTAATAATGTTTTCAACATATCGTATATATGCCAACGAGGTTTTTGGGTCATGCCACATAACTATCTATTGTTTCTCCCAACAACTTCATATCTCCATCATTGTCAAGTATAAACAACAATGCAAGTGGTTATAGCGCAACCACAGGTGAAACTTTAACGTACCCGACAAGAATCAGATTATGGTGTAATATTATTCTCCCAAAATATTGTACAGTGTTCATTTTCCCACCATGCGATAAGTAGGGGAAGATAAATAGAGCACACAAGATGAGACACCGTAAATCAATGGTTAATAAAAAAATCAATTCATGCATTTAGTATGTGAAACAATTAGATTTAATGAATTTCTTAATTCATTAAGTAATTAATTACCTCTGGAAGACTTTTACGAGCAACGTTGCAACTAGCATTTTAACTAGGTAATTCTATATCACTTGACACTCTGGAAGATGTTATTCCTTATCATTTTTCACTAAATATGCAAGTTGCTCAGTTAGATTTTTCAGCACATCTAGTACTTGTTCATTAGATGGATTTGTGCGCTTATCATGTGAAAAATAGCTTTTTTGAGTTACACCAAATCCTTTGCCCCTCACACGGCCATAATACTCAGGAACATTAAAAACCTTATCAAGTATGTCCCTCCAACTAAGTTGTTGAATCTCCTCTTGAGATGAACATTGCTCTAGATTTTCCTAACATACATGTAATATTAAAAAGATAAGTTTACTTTCATTTTTAAAAGACAATAATATAAAATTAAAGTGATGATAAACTTACACATTGTTCTATCACTTGTTGAACATTTTCATTATCAACTAGTTCATCCTTATTCAAATGAGTCTCCTTCCATAAAATATGACGACCTAATGGTTGATCTGATTTCGTCTCTTGAAGCTATTCGTTAAGACATATAATAATATTAGTTAGAAACTATTGTTTATGCAATTTTAGGGTATTTTGTGTTAAATTGCTTAGAATTTAGCCCAATTTTAGTTTATTTTGTGAATTAAGTACCATATATATTTTGTTAGAGTTTGTAATGTGTTTAATATATATATATATATATATATATATATATATTGAGACCCAATTAAAATTATTTGTCGAAGAATAATTTAATTATGTTGTCAAAAAATATATATTTTGAGACCTTCCTTTTCTTCTTTTTCTCAGTTTTCTTCTAGATCTATGCTTCCATTCAAGAAATGTCAGGAGGGAAAGTTCCTCCTCTCTACACTACGGTACTTGTGAGCTAATTTATTTAAGGTGAGACACTTACTTCCTCCTATTTTTTCCTAAATTTGTAAACTTTATATGTTGTTGTTGTTTTTAAGTTTTAATATGTATACATTCAATTTTTTTTTTAAAGTTTGCATGATTTTAATTAAAGTTTCAAGTTTATTAAGTGGATGTTAAAGTCTTGAGTAAGAATTTCAATTTTATTTTTAAAGATTCCAAGTTTCATGAATTAAAATACAAGCTTTGTTGATAAGAAAAGAAAAATAAAATATTTAATATGTTATGAAAGGAATGAAACTATTTAAAAGAGTTATAACCTTAAAACTAGAAAAAATATTTATTGATATCTTTTGTGTGGTCATGTAGTTGTTTGGAACGAAAAAAAAAAGAGTTATAGCAAATTTGAGAAAAATTTGTGGTTGTGTGAAATTTTTTGAGAAAAATAAATTAAAACATTTCAAAAAAATTGTTAGTGAATTCACTGAAAAATTAAAGGATGTTAATTTCTAAAAATATGTTTTATATGTTGAAAGTGTGTTGTGGTTAATAATACTATTAATCCTTACTCGTTGTAAACTCTTTTAGTAAAATATACTCTAAGGGGGTTAGGAGTAAGAAAGAATTTATAAGGTAGTTAAAGGTTAACGGATTAATTTGACTAAGTCAAACACTATTTGATTAAAGGTGTCGACACGAACGATATTTTTTGCTTTGTTTGATTATGGTAGTGATAACCGTTGGAAAAGCTATAACTAAGGTAATAGTTCCTTCTAAATTTTTAGTTTGCATATAGGAACCCTATATGTGTGATTGATGTATGATTAATGTGTGAATGTGTGATAATTAATTTTGATGTGAATATATATATTTTTGGAGTGAAAATACGTATTGTGACATGTTATGAATGAATGATTAATATTGACGTGATTATATACTATGGAGTGAAAATACGTGTTGTTACATGTTATGAATTGATGATCAATATTGACGTGATTATATATTATGGAGTGAAAATACGTGTTGTTATATGTTATGAATTTTATTGATAAAAATATGTCTTGAGTATGCTCTGTGATAACTATGAAAAATTATTAGTGTTGAATGAGTATTAAAAAGGGAGTCTTTTAATAGTTGCATTTACATAATGATTGTTGTGAAAAGAGTCAGAATATGCTCATGCATTTCATAGCTAGTGGTGACCGTGATAGGCCACAATGTCGGTGGTGACTGTGATGGACCGCAGTGTTAGTGGTGACCGTGATGGGCCACGAGGTTAAGTGGTGACTGTGATGGACACGAGATGGTTCTATGAGTTGATTGGTCCATCTTATCCTTACGAGGATTTAACTGTCGTGTAGGATTTAACTATCGTGTAGGTCTGTGATAGACTACACTTTAGTAAATCATGCAGATCTATGATGGGTGGCACCTCGGTAATTAGTATTGACCTGTGATAAGCGGTACATTTATAATTTACGTCCCTCGATGAGGGTTTTGGAAATTCCAGAATCATGCGCATTGGCATATATGCATTGCATTAGGGTGCTTGGCACACAAGTCATGTTTGTTATAATATGATTATTGTATATACATACTCTGTTATTGTTTGTTATCATGATGTAATTGTTAAGTGTTATTGTGAGGTAAGTGTTAAATGTTATTTGTTAATTTCGACTAGTGAACCTTTACATTATTGTGGAAAATGGGTTTTGCCCTCAGATGATACCCGAGTTCGTTCCACCAACTGCTACCTTGACGACGAAAACATCGTTAGACTTTCCTGACTAGCACTCGCCGAATGCTTGGGCATACGACCCCATCTCAAGCAGGGCTACATATACGGGTCGAGTCAGAACTCCCACTTTTGGTAGTGAGATGTTTTGAGATTCCTGCACCGCCGAAGCCACTTATCTTGTGGGTCGACCAGACCTATGAGGAGACTGATCCCTCCATGGCTGATGAGGAGAAAGAAGTTACTTTGAAGAGAGATACTGCGTCAAATGGGACTTGTGCATTGTGTAAAGGTCACCCTTATTATTATAGTTGCTAGTGTATGATCAAATTAGTTTTTGTTGTATAGGGTTTTAGTGTCTTTCTTTTGGTGGTTGTACTTATTTTGTTTTGGGATGACTGTACCTACGACATTCTTTGACAGTTGACTTTTGTTTGGTGGGTCCATGTTCCATTTTTTTTGACGTGACCATTGGGGGAGATAGCATTCTTGGAGCAGTACTTTTGTGCAAATGTCTGCCGAGAATACCTCAGGGGTATGAGCGATATCTGATAGGTCTATAGCCCCGATGTATTTTTCTATTTGTATACTTTGGATTATCATCTCAAAAACTATTTTAGCTGGTTTGTATATATGATGTAATTATTCATGACTTTTGTCGTTTGTGTTATGACATGATATTTTATTAAGTTGTTATTAATTTGTTTAAAAAAAATGCACTCGCGCTGTTAAAAATCAGGGTGTTACACGATGTTTACTTACAATTTTGTGCTCTAAACATGCATATCCCATATGCGGCTTTTTGTATGGATGCAAGGGATTTAATGCTCTCTCGCAATTTATAGTACTTATACTCTATATAAAAACAAATAACAGTCGTGTAAAAATAATATGCTAAGAATATGAATAAAACACACATGCTAATAAATTAATATTATCACAAAAGCGGGGTTTGCACGTTTAGTTACAAAAGCGCTCCATTCTTCAGGTGATATGTAGTATTTATATGTTTTCGGAGCTTTGACATTCAAATTTCCATCAACATCTCCTAATATTTGTTATTTACTACAAAAGTGTCTATATTCATGTATTCATAGTTGTGTGGTGCATCCGTAATTGGTTGGAGCTCATAGTTGTGGTGCATTCATAATTGGTTGGAGGCCACAAATATTGAATTAGTGGTATTTCTTGGAAGGACCCACGAATCCCTTGCGGGGGAGGTGATATTCCGGAATCATGCAATGACATATAGTCTAACAAATAAGAGTTGTACATTTTGATTGATTTGTATCTTTGGTGCTTTGTGATTTTAACTGTTAAATGAAGTATATGATTTACTTATATTTTTGCTATAACAATTATATATGCATATTTATTTGCTCTGTGTTTGTTATTTGAAGATGACTCTTACATTTGAAAGGAAGCCATGTATAGTGTTGCTTGAGCGAATAATGTTGCGGCTAACCTAGTAGGAGAAATGCGAGGAAGTACATTGAAGATGACTCTTACATTTGAAAGGAAGCCATGTATAGTGTTGCTTGAGCGAATAATGTTGCGGCTAACCTAGTAGGAGAAATGCGAGGAAGTACAATAACATGCAGTTGGAGGCTCCGAGATACTTTTGTATTGGTGTTAGACTTGTTGGGAGAGTTTTCCACAAGAGTCCAAAGTTATGATCAACTAGGATTCATTTTTGGGTAGTAAAACGTCAAGAGTTTTGACTTTAGGAGTTTATTTTGTTTTACGTATTAAATTTACTTTTGTAATTTTGAATACTCTGATTCATTATTTTTGAAAATACAATAAAAAATAAATGTGTATCTTTACATTTAGAATTTCATTAGTTAATGTCTCAAAAAAGCAGGGTATTACAAGTAACGTACCAATAGCACTATCAAATACATTTTTAGAAATATACATCATATCGAGAAAATGTCTTATATACAATGACTTCCAATATGACAATTCAAAGAAAATTGACTTTTTCTTCCACCCAGTTTTGACAAGCTCTCCCGCAAAAGGTTTTTCAAATTTATTGATCAAACCTTATACTTTATCAAATATTTGATATACAATCGGTGCTAAAGGAGCAGTACATTCCTCTGATTTTCCATTGAATGTATTTCTCCAGCCACGATAATGATGACTAAAAGGTAAAAATCTACCCAAAAAAAAATTCTTCTTACAATGTTTCAACCGCATCCAATTTGTACCCTTAATGTTATATCCTGATAAATTACCGTATGTTGGAAAATCATTAATTGAGCAAAACAACATAGCCCTCAAATTGAAACATTATTTCTTATATCCATCATAAACTTCAACACCTATCTCCCACATATTTTTTAAATCTTCAATTAAAAGAGTCAAGTATACGTCGACATCATTATCCAGTTGGTTGGGTCCAAAAATAAATAGAGACAACATCATAAACTTACGCTTCATACATAACCATGGAGGAAGGTTATAAATCAACAAAAATCACATGCCATGTGTTGTGTGAGATGCTTTGAAGACCATGTGGATTCATTCCAACAGTAGAAAGTGCAAGTCGTAAATTTTTTGACTTTGTCCCGAATCCAGGATACTCGTGATCAATTTATGTCAGTTTTATGCAACATTTGATACTGCATAAAATTATCTCAGTTAAAATTATCCCAACACTCATTGGTTTAGCGTAGTGTTAAGTTTTGGTGAAAAAATAAGATGATCTTTGTGAAGTATTTTAATCATAGTTGGAGTTGTAGATATCCATATGGAGTCAAATCAATTGCAAATAAATTCAACAAACATAGTTACAATTTTTATGAAGACACTAAAACCCAATTCGAAGTTGAAAAATGCAAGTCAAATAAGAGGGAGAACAATTTGGATATAATTACGGTGTTGGAACAACACTCCTAGCGCAACTGTGCCCATAAATCAACACAATGCATCCTCAATGCTTTTCATGTTACTTCTTTCTACCCAAATCATCACATTGAACCCTAGATCAGTGCATTGCACCCCATATGAATGCATTGCGCTCCAGATGAGTGCAACTGCACCCAAACTTGCTAGCAATGCACTGACATGTGTTTTTAGGCCCTATTTAAACTAAAACTTCATATTTTTAAAGGGTTGTGATTTTGGATGCATTGGAGATCATATTGCACACGTTTTTGGAGGCTAACTACTTGAAGTAAGAAATGAAGATTCATTCGATCTTTCTTATGTGTAATTTCATCTTTTTCATTGTTGCAATGTGACCAATCATGAACTAAATTTCCTTTTGATTATGATGTAAATGTACCCTTTTGAATCTTTGTAGTATTGAACTTTATTACTCGCTACAGAAAAAATCAGTATTTTATGGCGATCTAATGCCCTCACAATGCTGCAAAAATAGTCACAACTCATTTAATGGCCCAAAATCTCTCACAATTGAGCTAGTTATAAAGTTTGTGGTGGTCTAGAACCACACAAATTGATTGTTTTTTTATAAAATCTGGCTAAAACTATGTGAGGGCTTAAACCCTCACAAATTTGTGAGGTTTTGAGCCGTCACATATTTGTGAAGTTATAGGCCCTCGCAAAGTTTGTTGGGTCTAAAAAAATAAAATGTAGTTATTTTGTAACGACTTAAACCGCCACATATGACCATATTTAAAAAAAAAATACATGTGTGATGATTGAAACCGTCACAAATTACTATTTTAAAAATAATAATAAATTAAAAAAATGTTAAAAATAATTTAAAATATTTTAAAATAGTAAAAACAATTTAAATTTATATTAAAAAAAATCAAATAGAGTTAAGTATGTCAAATACATAAAAATAGTAGATAATATGGAGAAAAAATAATAGTAGTGAGAAGATGGAGAGAATAATAGTAGAGAGAAAGTAGAGAAAAGGTAAAGAAAAAGTATAGAAGTAAGAAATAAAAAGAGAAAATGAAAAGTGAATTTTTAGAGAGAAGACAGATAAAAAGTTTACAGAGAAAAAAGAAGTGAGAAATGAAGAAAGATGAGAAGAATGAAGTGTGATATATATAGATAGGAAATAAGAGGAGGATTTGTAACAGTCAAAGCAGTCACAAATTTGTGGGCGGTCTAAGCCTTCAAAATTTATGTCGGTCTAAGCCTTCAAAATTTATGTCGGTCAAAGCCGTCACAAAATTTATTTTTCAGCTAGTAATAACAAAATATTTAGATTTTACAATTTGTAAAGGCTTTTTTTTGTCAGAAATTTGATAGTGCCTTTGGTTGCCACAAATCTTTTTTTAAGCTAACAATTTTTTTGTAGTGACTATTTATGAAATGGAAGCTGTTAGTTTTATTTATTAATTTTTATTCCTAATATTTTTCGTTGACCGACCATTATTGAATGGAATTTAGGATTTACTTCAATATCAAAAACATTTAAGAGAAATAAAATACATATGAAAATAGTGTTGATTTATTGAAGAAGCAACAATTATATAAGCCAATTTCAATTATTTAATAAGTTATTTTTGAAATAAAAAATTAACTGCCTTAAATATCTTTTGCTTGTGCTTAAAAAAATAAATTTTTTTTTGCTTAGTCTTGGTAAATTGATTTGTCATTTTCTTATAAATAAGATCATAGGTGGTAACAAGAAATGTTATATTGTAGATACCCAATTTTATCCTCTATTTTAAGTTTTCATTTGTTTTACTATTTTATCCTTGGTAAATTGAAGGTTTATACTATTACATTGTTTGTTAAAAACAAAAAAGAAGAATGAATAAAATCAAAATCATTGGTTTTTTTTTTTTAAAAAAAAGTCAATAGTAGTAGTTAGTTGTAGTGGCCATGACTACCCCAAAATTTTTAAAAATAAAATAAAATCATTACCAGAAAACAAAACTAATTAAAACAATATATTCCATCTTTCAATCTAAATTCCAAATATATGTATGTTGAGTTTTATCTAAAAATATAAAAATTAAACCAATGATATGATAAAATTAAAATTTTATTTGAAATCAATTCAATTGATTTTTTTTTTTGTGTTCGAGTTCAATTTGGAGTGAATCAAATAAACTCAATCATTATTGATTTGGATATGGTTTCGCTTCATTTAAAATTGACCATTGATATTTAAATAAAATCATTAAAGTATATCAATAGTGTTATCTTAAATATGTGTTGTATTTAAATTTTTTTATTTATTTACATATTAATTTTCTCATCATAGTTTATATATTATTGTCTATAAAATTAGTTTACATAATTATTTTTCTAGTATAGAAAATTTAGTGTTCGAAAAAGAAAATTGTAGATTTTTAAAATAAGTATCTTACTTTTTATTAATGTCAAACTCATTAAACTGAACAAATCAACACGCTATTCATCAGCTTCGTTTTAATTTTGGGAGAAAATTGTAAATACTCAACCAAAATAACCATATTTTTAGTTTAGATTTTTTTTCTTCTCCAAACATATGAACTAAAGCAATATGTTATACAAATAACTCCATTTTTTTTTCTAAATTTGTGTAATTTTTTAGTCCAATTCTCCCTCTTTTTGTCAAGAAAACCTAGTGGGATACAATCATGGTTGAGGAAAAAGAGTGCGGTACACATCTACAAATAATAAAATATAATCGATATTCAAGAAGACCAATCCTATTTCTATTGAAAATATCTAAAATAGTAGAAGTAAAATCATCTCACCAATAACTTTGGATAATGTGAAGTCCCAAATTAGCAATCATGCCAGCACAATGATTATATTCTCTAAAAAATATGAGAGATAATAAACTACAATCTTTCAACACCATGTCAAAGCTATTAAACTATCTATTTCTAATAGACCAAAGAGAAATACTATAATTCCTGAAAGCCAAATTTGTCAATTGAAAATCAGATTCAATCCATAGTAAGCTCAACATGCAACACATTTGTAATTCCAAAGATCATAACAAAACAACACATATAAGCAGTGGAGTTGTCCTAAATATACCTCCACAAGTAGCATGACCACAACATCAAAGAGCACCATCAACATTACATTTAATGCAATAATCTTTGGGAGGCTGCTAAATAATTTCCTATATTGTAGGAACCTTAAGAAGATGAGTTTTAACCTAAAATGACTTGAGAATTTGAAATTCCTGCATAAAATTGTAGACTATGCTTGAAGTGTTTTTGCAAAATAAAGATAATGGCAATGTGAAAAGCCAAACTCATACCTTCAAAGCGAGCTTGATTTCTTCAAGACCGAATAATGTCAATAGTATAAATGATGTTGACTAAAATAATATATATGCAATAATGAGACCATCCTTTTGTTAACAATGAAAAGAGGAAGAAGAAAAACAACCACTCTAGGGTTTCATAACATAGAATGAACCAAATTGAAGTTAATAGGGTTACAATGAGTATATATATAAAAGAATAGAATTGTCTAAAATACCCTTACTACTAATATATAATAATATTATCTAACATCTCCCATCAAACTCACGATGCATTAACATGGAGCATCGAGAGTTTGTCAACTAAAAAACGGAAACGTTTAATGGAATGCATCTTTGTAAACAAATCAGCAATCTATAAAGAAGAAGAAACAAACGGTAGAGTAATAGTTCCATGCTGAAGATGATGACGAGTAAAATGACAATCAATCTCAATGTGTTTGGTGCGTTCATGAAAGACCGAGTTGTGAGCAATTTGAATAGAACTCTTGTTATTGCAGTGCATCAGAGTTGGCTCAGAAAGAGAGATACCCATATCAGACAAAAGCCAACGCAACCAAATTATTTCAGCGGTAGTGGATACTATAGCACGATACTCAGCTTCTGTAGAGGAGCGAGAGACAATGTCTTGCTTCTTACTCTTCCAAGAAATAAGAGAGTCTCCAAGAAAGATACAGAACCCTGTGGTGGATTTATGATCTGTGGTGTCACCAGCCCAATCAACATCAGAATAAGCTTGTAACTCTAATGAGGATGACGATGGAAAGAGAAGACTTTGAAATTGAGTTCCTCAAAGATAACGAAGAATCCGAATAACTGCTGCCCAATGTACTGTAGTGGGAGAGACAACAAACTGACTAACAACATGAACAACATAAGCAATGTCAGGTCTGGTAATCGTAAGATACACTAAGCTGCCAACCAAAGTACGATACAAAGTGGAATCTGGTAAAGGAACACCATCCGAGGGAGCATATTTTACATTCAACTCAAGAGGAGTATCTGCTGCTCTAGTATCAGAAAGACGAGCCTGATCAAGAATGTTGGCAATGTACTTGGATTGAGAAAGAAGGTAGCCTCTAGGAGAGTAGGCAACTTCAATCCCCAAGAAATAGCGAAGAGTTCCCAAGTCCTTCATCTCAAACTGTTTGGCTAACTGCAATTTCAACTCATTAATTCCACTAACATCATCACCTGTAATAATCATATCATCAACATATAGAGAAAGTATAATGCGACCATGAGTGGTGGACCTTATAAACAATGCAGAATCATGTTCACTAGAGCGAAAACCAAGAGAAGTGATCACAGTAGAGAATTTCTCAAACCAAGCTCGAGGAGCTTGTTTAAGACCATATAGAGCCTTTTTTAACTTACATACTTCCCCTGGATCATGAGAAACTCCTTGTGGAGGGACCATATAGACTTCTTCATGAAGCTCACCATTTAAAAAGGCATTTTTGACATCCATTTGGGAAATATGCCATTGACGAATAGATGCAACTGCAATAAGAGTACGAATAGTGGTCATCTTGGCTACAGGAGCAAAAGTTTCTTCATAATCTCAAACTGTTTGGATAACTGCAATTTCAACTCATTGATTCCACTAACATCATCACCTGTAATAATCATATCATCAACATATAGAGAAAGTATAATGCGGCCATAAGTGGTGGACCTTATAAACAATGCATAATCATGTTCACTAGAGCGAAAACCAAGAGAAGTGATCACAGTAGAGAATTTCTCAAACCAAGCTCTAGGAACCTGTTTAAGACCATATAGAGCCTTTTTTAACTTACATATTTCCCCTTGATTATGAGAAACTCCTTGAGGAGGGACCATATAGACTTCTTCATGAAGCTCACCATTTAAAAAAGCATTTTTTTACATCCATTTGAAAAATATGCCATTGACGAATAGATGCAACTGCAATAAGAGTACGAATAGTGGTCATCTTGGCTACAGGAGCAAAAGTTTCTTCATAATCCATACCATATTGTTGAGAGAAACCCTTAGCAACAAGACGTGCTTTGTAGCACTCAATTGACCCATCAGACTTAGTTTTGATCTTGTATACCCAACGAGACCCAATAGCACGTTTTCCAGGAGGAAGAGGTACTAATTCCCAAGTATTGGTTTTGTGCAATGCAGAAAGTTCTTCTGCCAAAGAGGATCAAGAACAACCTCTTTATAGGAAGAGGGCTCAAACAAACTGTGAATAGAGGTTAAGAAAGAAACAAACGAAGTTGAGTAAGTGGAATAGACAAAATCAGGAAACTGATTAGACTTACGTTGACGAGAGGGGTAACGAGGAGGATCATAACAATGATAACCTTTTTTACCATCCCCATAACCAAGAAAAACACACAACGTTGAACGAGAAGACAACTTACTACGCTCTACTTGAGGGCGAAGAACAAAACAAGTAGAATAAAAAACTTTCAAAGAATGATAATCAGGGGTAGAAGCATACAATTTTTCAAAGGGAGAGAAACCTGATATGATAGAGGATGGAATTCTATTAATAGCATGAACAGCAGTAATAACTGCTTCTCCCCAAAACTCACTAGGAACTTAAGCGGACAACAAAAGGGAACAAGCAGTCTCTATAGTATGACAGTGTTTCCTTTCAGCAACTCCATTTTGTTGAGGAGTATCAGTATAAGATGTTTGGTGGAAGGTGCCATCATAAGCAAGTAATTCAGAAAATTTATTAGAGGTATATTCACCACCTAAATCACAACGAAAACACTTTATAACATAATTATGTTGAGTTTTGACCATTGCACAAAACATATGATAAATGTCAAAAAATTCAGACCGATTTTTCATAAGATAAACCCAACAATAACGAGTATAATCATCAATAAATGAAACATAATATCTAGATCCACCTTTGGTGAGAACCGGTGATTGACCCCAAACATCAGAGTGAACTAAATCAAAGGGTGCATATGAAACAAAAATACTTTTACTAAACGGTAAAGCTGGAAGTTTGGCAAGTTTACAACCACAACAATCTAAGATATCACAGGTTTGTAACTTCCCTAAGGCTCCAGTAAAAGCCAAATATTTTAATCTAGAAGCAGAAACATGTCCAAGGCGAGAATGCCATAGATAAAAACTAGAAGATAAGGAATTCAAGCGAAAACTAGATAATAAGTCAGCAGTAGTTGTGGAGGCTGCAGTATCTGGGAGTCGCAGGTCATCCAAAACATAAAGTCCCCCTTATCTATGACATGTCCCAATCAGCCTCCCGAAATGTGGATCCTGCACACAACAAGAAGTGGAAGAAAACATAACCGAATAACCGAGATCACATATTTGACTAACAGAAGCAAGACTCAAAGTAAGATTAGGAATATAATAAACATCAGAAAGAGACATGTTAGGTGTGGAGACAGAACCAACGCCTGCTAGTGGCATAGGAGTGCCATCAGCAGTCATAACCGACATAGACGAGACAAGTTTCACAAACACAGAAGATTTATCATCGTATGTCATATGATGAGATGCTCCCGAATCAAGAATCCATATGGAAGGAGATATATCTGACATACCAGAGGAGTTCAAACCTTTAGAAGAGGTGGTAGACATGGCATGTGATTGAGTGGCAAGAAGTTTTTTTCTGTAAGTTGTTCTGCAATATCAAATATTTGGGAAGCAATCTCAGATGAGTATACAGAACCAGAACTAGAGCTAATGGTAGAAGGAGCAGAAGCAACAACATTGGATGATGACCCCCTAAAATTCTTCTTATGTGTTCTCCCCAATTTCGGACAATGTGCTTGAAGAGAATCATCCTTAGCATCAGCCCTAACAAATAATGACAGGAAAATACGACAAATACAATCACTGAGACAAAACAAATTAGGGATAATCTGGTGCTGTGCGAGCCTGATTTCTCCCCCTACAGACGTCGTTTCGCCGATCCGACCGGTGAAGACGAAGACCTGAATGTTTCGAACCTGTTGTATAAAAATCAACCCGATCCAACGGTTAACGAATGTGCAATCGATGTTTTTGTGAGTCTGATTTAACAAAATCCGGAATAGGGTTACTCTTCTCTTTTCTCTTTTGGTGGTTGTCTTTTCTATCAAAATAATCTCTCTCTTCTTTATAGTAGATCACAAAATCAACCAAAGCTCTTTGATACCATGTTAACAATGAAAAGAGGAAGAAGAGAAACAACCACTCTAGGGTTTCATAACATAGAATGAACCAAACTGAAGTTAATAGGGTTACAATGAGTATATATATAAAAGAATAGAATTGTCTAAAATACCCTTACTACTAATATATAATAATATTATCTAACACCTTTGTCACAAATGACAAGAAGATGGTGAACCGAACTAATATCAATTTGAGAATGAAATTTTTCAAAACTAGATCCTAGTAGCAAATGGGCATGATGAAAAAAGATGGGCGTGGGTTTCCGTTGCACAATGGCAAATTTCACATCTTGAAATAATTTGGCAACCACGATTGATTAAATTATC
This sequence comes from Cicer arietinum, assembly GCF_000331145.2. Taxonomy (NCBI): domain Eukaryota; kingdom Viridiplantae; phylum Streptophyta; class Magnoliopsida; order Fabales; family Fabaceae; genus Cicer; species Cicer arietinum. Next base: position 36,656,059 of record NC_021163.2, on the reverse strand, counting down.
ATCAGTAGATATTTTGTTATGTAGCAATCTCCAAAATCTAAGAGACTTGGAAGGAGAATGTTATTATGCCAAATGGATTTGACCCAAGGAATTTGTTGGTCCATAGGTTTAAAGAATAAATGTCTTTAAAACTTAAAACATCAATATTGTTCACCTTCCAAACAAAGTGATCCTCGCAATCAAAATTAGAAATAATAACACTGGCCAGCAAGACAGTCAACTCTGTGTAATTATTTAAGATAACAGAATAAATTTTTCAATTATCATCCTAAATGAAATTATTGACATTGACATGAAGATGAGATTGCATGCCCTTATTAATGCTACAAATAGAAACTAAAGAATCCTCTAACCAAGTGTCAATCCAAAAGTTAGTTGATAAACTCATTATTTGTAGAATTTAATAAGAGAATCTACCGTCTATTTTATCCTATTTTATGATTTTTACTCTGCTTATTCTTATTGCTTTTTGATTTTGTTGAATTGATCTTGAGTAGAAAAGTAATACAAATTGATTCAACATAAGGAATTTCAGTTGCAAAAGGAACCTATTTGAAGGATCAATATAAATTGATATATCCTATATGTATTGACGGAAGTCTAATATGTGATCCAAATATAAACCAAAATAAATAAATAATGTATTAAATACTATACTATTATGTATATTGAATGATGGGTCAAAGGCCAATTTAAATAGAATACAAAGTTGGCCAAATTGGTGAATGTGATGGCACAATTAGAAAGCAAAACAAGAGCTTGGCTTGGGTGATTTAAAAAAGAGGCTCATGTGAGAATTGGAAAAAGAGGCATATGGAACAAAGAAGGGGGATGCTGACGGCACAAGAACACATGGAGGAGCGCCGCAAAGATAGATGATATTCGAGAGAAAGAAAACAATTTTTGATCGTTTTGGTGCCTAGAATTTGAGCAAAGTATCTCAAGTTTTAGAGTAATAACTTTTTTTTATTTAATTTTGTTTAATAATAATGAATAACTAATATTTTTTTAAGGTATTTGACGAATTTTTTAATCGATATATCTTTTATTTTCTATTACTTATCTATTCTAAATAATAAAATTGATCATTATTTGCATGTTTTTAATCAATTAGTGGTTAGCGATTGTAATTTAATTAATTAGTGGATCTATAAAATAATAAAAACTATAAACTATTAGACGATTAACCTTGATTTTAGTATTCCAATCTTTTAACCTTTTTGTGCTTTATAGTTTTCATAAATTTAAACTCTTTACATAATTAAACAGGAGGTTAGTTAATTTAGAAAAAATAATATTAATCACGAATTACCAACGTGATAATAGTCTTAGTGTCTTAGTAAAGAGATTAGTAATTGCATCAAAGAAAAGAAACATGAATAGGACTAGAATCGGAAGTAATCAAAGTTACAAGTGAAATTATGACTATAGACTTCTCTCCATTGATAAACCTGAAAAGAAATCTGCGTTTTTATTCTTGTTTTTAATTATTTTCTATTTGCTTATTTTGTTACTGTAAACAACTCAACCATTATTGTTAGTCTAAATAATAAATAATCTTAAGTAGTTTGATAGTTTTTAATTAATCTTTATGAATACAATAATTTTTTATATTATTTATGCGATAAAGTACACTTACTCTAAGTATGTTTTTAGCACAACATTAAAATATATATATATATAGCTTTAAGTACAGTCCAAATGAAAGAATCAATGTCATATTTAATATGTTCATATTTTATAAAAACTCGACCTCTAAAAGTAATAGTCCAATGTTGATTAGAAATAATCAAGTCCCAAGAATGTTTCATAATAGCAGCAATTTTAATGTCTTTCAAAGATCTAATACCAAGACCATATTCATTAAGAAGATCGAGAATTTTATGCCAACCAAGATCGAGAATTTTATGCCATCCAACAGTAACTAATTTCCTCTGCTCAATATCTCCAAACAAAATAAAATTCCTAATGCAATTGTTGACGACCTTGAAAAGAAAAGTCAACAAAGAATATACGTGGAAGCTATAAATTTAGCCTTGATTTGATCGTCAATTGGTTGTAAATAGACAATTATAGATTTTCCTTTGAAAATAGGTAATTCAAGATACATGAAAGGTAGAGAACCAATAGAAACCCAAGCAAAGCTAAGATATTTTGTCTTCTAACCAAAACTAAACTAGTGTAAATAGCATATTTATTAGGATTGATATGTTGACAGGAAAAATATTTACTTATCTATCAAAGAGACTTTAGACATTATTAACATTAGAAATAGGATTAGAACAACACTCCCTTATCGACCATTTTCAAGGTAAAAGAACCCTTATCCATAGACGGATCTTAGTGGGGGAAATAAGATGACCACGACTACCCTAGCATTTAAAAAAAATTATAAAATAATTATAAACAATACTAATTAAAAAAATACACTAAATCTTTCAATTTAAATTTCAATTGGATGTATTTTGAGTTTCGTCTAGAGATATAAAAATCAAACTAATGATCTAATAAATTCAAAAAACAAATTAAAATCAATTAAATTGATTTTTTTCTATTTCAAGTTCAATCTGAATCGAACCAAAATAAACTCAGTTTTTGTTGAATTGAGTATGATTTTACTTCATTTAAAATCGACTGATACAAATAAATACATAAATCAAATCAACTGATACATAATCATTTTTTAACTAAAATTATAAACTTTATTTTCTTTATTGCACTCAGATATAGACTAGAGAAATACCTTATAAAATTAAATAATAAATTTTCTTAATTTTTTTCCATCTTTTAAATAAATATCAAATATATAAATTTATAATTAGTATATTTTTTCCTTTTAACCTATCATTTTTATGAGTAAAATTAATATTTTAAACTAAACATAACTTTAAATTTTAATTAGAGGTATCATTTTCTGTAAGACCCATAATTTTAAAGTACCCTTTATGTATTTTTGGTGTATTTTGGTTTTTGGCTCGGAGGCTTTTAAGCCAAAGTTAATAATATTTTGGAGTTTTATAATCAAAAAGATATTTTGATGCCAATTAAAATTTCTCGTCGATAAATAAATTGAAATTAACTGCGGTGAATCCTTTACGGATAATTTAATGCGTTTCGGGTGAAACGGTAATTTAACAAATATCTAGATATTTTGAGATATTTGTTAAGTTATATTTATTATCTATATATGTTTGTTTGGAGGGAAAAAGAAAAGAAAACTAGAAGGAAGGAAAAGGAAAAGAAAATAGTATAAAAGGAAGGAAGGAAAAAGGAAGAAAGGAAAAACAAAGGAAAGAAAAAGAAAGGAAAGAAAATCGCCATTTCCATCGTCTTCTTCCCCATTTTTCCTCCTTCTCCCGTTTTCATTTTCGTCGCTTTCTTTTCTTCAAAACTAGTAACCCAAGGTTGGGTGAGAGTTAGAACAAGGATTTCGCAACTCCACTCTTCCTTTTTGATTCGAAAACGAAGAAAAACGGTATTTGAGATCCAAACACAAACCCCTCCGTTTCTTCTAGATCCAAGCTTCATTTCGCGAAGAGTTAGAAGAGAAAGTTGCTCACTACCACGCCACGGTGCTAGGGGACCAATTTGGAGGCGACGTTGCGAGCAAATTTTTGGTAAATTGTGTTGACCCGTGATAGGTGACACCTTGGTAAACTGTGCTGACCCGTGATAGGTGGTACGTTTACGATTTACGTTTTTGGTAAATTGTGTTGACCCGTGATAGGTGACACCTTGGTAAACTGTGCTGACCCGTGATAGGTGGTACGTTTACGATTTACGTTTTTGGTAAATTGTGTTGACCCGTGATAGGTGACACCTTGGTAAACTGTGCTGACCCGTGATAGGTGGTACGTTTACGATTTACGTTTTTGGTAAATTGTGTTGACCCGTGATAGGTGACACCTTGGTAAACTGTGCTGACCCGTGATAGGTGGTACGTTTACGATTTACGTTTTTGGTAAATTGTGTTGACCCGTGATAGGTGACACCTTGGTAAACTGTGCTGACCCGTGATAGGTGGTACGTTTACGATTTACGTTTTTGGTAAATTGTGTTGACCCGTGATAGGTGACACCTTGGTAAACTGTGCTGACCCGTGATAGGTGGTACGTTTACGATTTACGTTTTTGGTAAATTGTGTTGACCCGTGATAGGTGACACCTTGGTAAACTGTGCTGACCCGTGATAGGTGGTACGTTTACGATTTACGTTTTTGGTAAATTGTGTTGACCCGTGATAGGTGACACCTTGGTAAACTGTGCTGACCCGTGATAGGTGGTACGTTTACGATTTACGTTTTTGGTAAATTGTGTTGACCCGTGATAGGTGACACCTTGGTAAACTGTGCTGACCCGTGATAGGTGGTACGTTTACGATTTACGTTTTTGGTAAATTGTGTTGACCCGTGATAGGTGACACCTTGGTAAACTGTGCTGACCCGTGATAGGTGGTACGTTTACGATTTACGTTTTTGGTAAATTGTGTTGACCCGTGATAGGTGACACCTTGGTAAACTGTGCTGACCCGTGATAGGTGGTACGTTTACGATTTACGTTTTTGGTAAATTGTGTTGACCCGTGATAGGTGACACCTTGGTAAACTGTGCTGACCCGTGATAGGTGGTACGTTTACGATTTACGTTTTTGGTAAATTGTGTTGACCCGTGATAGGTGACACCTTGGTAAACTGTTCTGACCCGTGATAGGTGGTACGTTTACGATTTACGTTTTTGGTGAATTGTGCTGACTCGTGATAGGTGGCACCTCGGTAAACAGTACAGGTCTGTGATAGGCGGTACGTTTACGATTCACGCTTTTTCTTTTAGTAAATCGTGTTGATCCGTGATAGGTAACACCTCGGTAAACTGTATTGACCCGTGATAGGTGGTACGTTTATGATTTACGCATTTTAGTAATTGTGCTGACCCGTGATAGGTGGCACCTCGGTAAACAGTACAGGTCTGTGATAGGCGGTACGTTTACGATTCACGCTTTTTCTTTTAGTAAATCGTGTTGACCCGTGATAGGTGACACCATGGTAACTGTACTGACCCGTGATAGGTGGTACATTTACGATTCCCGCTTTTTCTTTTAGTAAATCGTGTTGACCCGTGATAGGTGACACCATGGTAACTGTACTGACCCGTGATAGGTGGTACATTTACGATTCCCGCTTTTTCTTTTAGTAAATCGTGTTGACCCGTGATAGGGGTAATCGCGTAGGAATTGCTAAGTGTTAGGTTGTGGACTTGATTAGAAATGACTTGAGTTAATTCATAAATTTTTGGATAAATGATCAGGGAAATCGATTTCCCAATCGATTGGATGGTAGACAGGGACTTGGCCAAATGGACAAAATCGATTAGCCAATCGATTTTGTAATCAGTTTTCGAAAATCATTTACGAAATCGATTGCCCAATCGATTGGGCCTTAAGTCAGGGACTCATCCATATTCAACCAAATCGATTTGGAAATCGATTGGCTTAAAACCTGGGGACTCAGTACTCACTCAATCGATTGCCAAATCGATTGATTCAGCCCAGGATTCTGTTTTCATTAAAAACCTTCACCCCAATCGATTTCCCAATCGATTGGCTCAGTGAAAATCCTCAGTTTGGGTTGGATGATTGATTACTCATTAACTTATCCATGTCTTGATTGGTTATGTGTTAATTAGGAGATTGAGAACCTCATTTGACTTTCAGTGTAATTGGCAAGTATTGTATGAACCTTTCGCATATTGAAAATCCTGTTAAGGTGCATGCTTAGTTGAAAAGTTATTTTGAGCATTTAAAAACTTAATTGCTATGTGTTAACTGTTATTTTTTTGGTTGGTGACCCTTTACAATTATTGTGGAAATCTGGGCTTTGCCCTCAGATGAGAGTCAGGACGGTCCTACCGGTTCGTACCCTACGGACGGGAATGGAGATGGGAACGCTTGACTGCAGTTACGTTAGGAGGATCTCACGGGGCGCGTGGAGATACTCAGGGGGTATAGCTTTTTGGTAGGATGATCAGATTAGGATGATGTATAGGGACTAGGTGTCCTTCTTTTTGGATTGGAGTATTTTTAGTTTGGAAAACTGTACTTATACAAATATTATCAGTTTGATATCATCTTTGGATGGGTTCCATGTACCATTTGATGTTATGTAAATGTTTTGGATTTATAATTGGAGAAACTTTTCCGCTGCGTAAATTATAATGACTCAATTATTTATCCAAAAGCATTTCCTCATTTGTTTTACTTTGTTTTATTTTAATTTCTTTTGAAAAAAAAAAATATACTTATTTAATTAATGTTGTTTGAAAGTCGTTTCGGTAAATGAGTATTAAGAATGGGGAATCTCTTAATATGACTGTTTGCTTAACGTTTTGTTTTGAAAATCATTAAGTTAAATCGGTATTGAGAACGGGGAATCTCTTAATGACTTATTTAATTAATGTTGTTTGAAAGTCGTTTCGGTAAATGAGTATTAAGAATGGGGAATCTCTTAATATGACTGTTTGCTTAACGTTTTGTTTTGAAAATCATTAAGTTAAATCGGTATTAAGAACGGGGAATCTCTTAATGACTTATTTAATTAATGTTGTTTGAAAGTCGTTTCGGTAAATGAGTATTAAGAATGGGGAATCTCTTAATATGACTGTTTGCTTAACGTTTTGTTTTGAAAATCATTAAGTTAAATCGGTATTAAGAACGGGGAATCTCTTAATGACTTATTTAATTAATGTTGTTTGAAAGTCGTTTCGGTAAATGAGTATTAAGAATGGGGAATCTCTTAATATGACTGTTTGCTTAACGTTTTGTTTTGAAAATCATTAAGTTAAATCGGTATTGAGAACGGGGAATCTCTTAATGACTTATTTAATTAATGTTGTTTGAAAGTCGTTTCGGTAAATGAGTATTAAGAATGGGGAATCTCTTAATATGACTGTTTGCTTAACGTTTTGTTTTGAAAATCATTAAGTTAAATCGGTATTGAGAACGGGGAATCTCTTAATGACTTATTTAATTAATGTTGTTTGAAAGTCGTTTCGGTAAATGAGTATTAAGAATGGGGAATCTCTTAATATGACTGTTTGCTTAACGTTTTGTTTTGAAAATCATTAAGTTAAATCGGTATTGAGAACGGGGAATCTCTTAATGACTTATTTAATTAATGTTGTTTGAAAGTCGTTTCGGTAAATGAGTATTAAGAATGGGGAATCTCTTAATATGACTGTTTGCTTAACGTTTTGTTTTGAAAATCATTAAGTTAAATCGGTATTAAGAACGGGGAATCTCTTAATGACTTATTTAATTAATGTTGTTTGAAAGTCGTTTCGGTAAATGAGTATTAAGAATGGGGAATCTCTTAATATGACTGTTTGCTTAACGTTTTGTTTTGAAAATCATTAAGTTAAATCGGTATTAAGAACGGGGAATCTCTTAATGACTTATTTAATTAATGTTGTTTGAAAGTCGTTTCGGTAAATGAGTATTAAGAATGGGGAATCTCTTAATATGACTGTTTGCTTAACGTTTTGTTTTGAAAATCATTAAGTTAAATCGGTATTGAGAACGGGGAATCTCTTAATGACTTATTTAATTAATGTTGTTTGAAAGTCGTTTCGGTAAATGAGTATTAAGAATGGGGAATCTCTTAATATGACTGTTTGCTTAACGTTTTGTTTTGAAAATCATTAAGTTAAATCGGTATTGAGAACGGGGAATCTCTTAATGACTTATTTAATTAATGTTGTTTGAAAGTCGTTTCGGTAAATGAGTATTAAGAATGGGGAATCTCTTAATATGACTGTTTGCTTAACGTTTTGTTTTGAAAATCATTAAGTTAAATCGGTATTGAGAACGGGGAATCTCTTAATGACTTATTTAATTAATGTTGTTTGAAAGTCGTTTCGGTAAATGAGTATTAAGAATGGGGAATCTCTTAATATGACTGTTTGCTTAACGTTTTGTTTTGAAAATCATTAAGTTAAATCGGTATTAAGAACGGGGAATCTCTTAATGACTTATTTAATTAATGTTGTTTGAAAGTCGTTTCGGTAAATGAGTATTAAGAATGGGGAATCTCTTAATATGACTGTTTGCTTAACGTTTTGTTTTGAAAATCATTAAGTTAAATCGGTATTAAGAACGGGGAATCTCTTAATGACTTATTTAATTAATGTTGTTTGAAAGTCGTTTCGGTAAATGAGTATTAAGAATGGGGAATCTCTTAATATGACTGTTTGCTTAACGTTTTGTTTTGAAAATCATTAAGTTAAATCGGTATTGAGAACGGGGAATCTCTTAATGACTTATTTAATTAATGTTGTTTGAAAGTCGTTTCGGTAAATGAGTATTAAGAATGGGGAATCTCTTAATATGACTGTTTGCTTAACGTTTTGTTTTGAAAATCATTAAGTTAAATCGGTATTGAGAACGGGGAATCTCTTAATGACTTATTTAATTAATGTTGTTTGAAAGTCGTTTCGGTAAATGAGTATTAAGAATGGGGAATCTCTTAATATGACTGTTTGCTTAACGTTTTGTTTTGAAAATCATTAAGTTAAATCGGTATTGAGAACGGGGAATCTCTTAATGACTTATTTAATTAATGTTGTTTGAAAGTCGTTTCGGTAAATGAGTATTAAGAATGGGGAATCTCTTAATATGACTGTTTGCTTAACGTTTTGTTTTGAAAATCATTAAGTTAAATCGGTATTAAGAACGGGGAATCTCTTAATGACTTATTTAATTAATGTTGTTTGAAAGTCGTTTCGGTAAATGAGTATTAAGAATGGGGAATCTCTTAATATGACTGTTTGCTTAACGTTTTGTTTTGAAAATCATTAAGTTAAATCGGTATTAAGAACGGGGAATCTCTTAATGACTTATTTAATTAATGTTGTTTGAAAGTCGTTTCGGTAAATGAGTATTAAGAATGGGGAATCTCTTAATATGACTGTTTGCTTAACGTTTTGTTTTGAAAATCATTAAGTTAAATCGGTATTGAGAACGGGGAATCTCTTAATGACTTATTTAATTAATGTTGTTTGAAAGTCGTTTCGGTAAATGAGTATTAAGAATGGGGAATCTCTTAATATGACTGTTTGCTTAACGTTTTGTTTTGAAAATCATTAAGTTAAATCGGTATTGAGAACGGGGAATCTCTTAATGACTTATTTAATTAATGTTGTTTGAAAGTCGTTTCGGTAAATGAGTATTAAGAATGGGGAATCTCTTAATATGACTGTTTGCTTAACGTTTTGTTTTGAAAATCATTAAGTTAAATCGGTATTGAGAACGGGGAATCTCTTAATGACTTATTTAATTAATGTTGTTTGAAAGTCGTTTCGGTAAATGAGTATTAAGAATGGGGAATCTCTTAATATGACTGTTTGCTTAACGTTTTGTTTTGAAAATCATTAAGTTAAATCGGTATTAAGAACGGGGAATCTCTTAATGACTTATTTAATTAATGTTGTTTGAAAGTCGTTTCGGTAAATGAGTATTAAGAATGGGGAATCTCTTAATATGACTGTTTGCTTAACGTTTTGTTTTGAAAATCATTAAGTTAAATCGGTATTAAGAACGGGGAATCTCTTAATGACTTATTTAATTAATGTTGTTTGAAAGTCGTTTCGGTAAATGAGTATTAAGAATGGGGAATCTCTTAATATGACTGTTTGCTTAACGTTTTGTTTTGAAAATCATTAAGTTAAATCGGTATTGAGAACGGGGAATCTCTTAATGACTTATTTAATTAATGTTGTTTGAAAGTCGTTTCGGTAAATGAGTATTAAGAATGGGGAATCTCTTAATATGACTGTTTGCTTAACGTTTTGTTTTGAAAATCATTAAGTTAAATCGGTATTGAGAACGGGGAATCTCTTAATGACTTATTTAATTAATGTTGTTTGAAAGTCGTTTCGGTAAATGAGTATTAAGAATGGGGAATCTCTTAATATGACTGTTTGCTTAACGTTTTGTTTTGAAAATCATTAAGTTAAATCGGTATTGAGAACGGGGAATCTCTTAATGACTTATTTAATTAATGTTGTTTGAAAGTCGTTTCGGTAAATGAGTATTAAGAATGGGGAATCTCTTAATATGACTGTTTGCTTAACGTTTTGTTTTGAAAATCATTAAGTTAAATCGGTATTAAGAACGGGGAATCTCTTAATGACTTATTTAATTAATGTTGTTTGAAAGTCGTTTCGGTAAATGAGTATTAAGAATGGGGAATCTCTTAATATGACTGTTTGCTTAACGTTTTGTTTTGAAAATCATTAAGTTAAATCGGTATTAAGAACGGGGAATCTCTTAATGACTTATTTAATTAATGTTGTTTGAAAGTCGTTTCGGTAAATGAGTATTAAGAATGGGGAATCTCTTAATATGACTGTTTGCTTAACGTTTTGTTTTGAAAATCATTAAGTTAAATCGGTATTGAGAACGGGGAATCTCTTAATGACTTATTTAATTAATGTTGTTTGAAAGTCGTTTCGGTAAATGAGTATTAAGAATGGGGAATCTCTTAATATGACTGTTTGCTTAACGTTTTGTTTTGAAAATCATTAAGTTAAATCGGTATTGAGAACGGGGAATCTCTTAATGACTTATTTAATTAATGTTGTTTGAAAGTCGTTTCGGTAAATGAGTATTAAGAATGGGGAATCTCTTAATATGACTGTTTGCTTAACGTTTTGTTTTGAAAATCATTAAGTTAAATCGGTATTGAGAACGGGGAATCTCTTAATGACTTATTTAATTAATGTTGTTTGAAAGTCGTTTCGGTAAATGAGTATTAAGAATGGGGAATCTCTTAATATGACTGTTTGCTTAACGTTTTGTTTTGAAAATCATTAAGTTAAATCGGTATTAAGAACGGGGAATCTCTTAATGACTTATTTAATTAATGTTGTTTGAAAGTCGTTTCGGTAAATGAGTATTAAGAATGGGGAATCTCTTAATATGACTGTTTGCTTAACGTTTTGTTTTGAAAATCATTAAGTTAAATCGGTATTGAGAACGGGGAATCTCTTAATGACTTATTTAATTAATGTTGTTTGAAAGTCGTTTCGGTAAATGAGTATTAAGAATGGGGAATCTCTTAATATGACTGTTTGCTTAACGTTTTGTTTTGAAAATCATTAAGTTAAATCGGTATTGAGAACGGGGAATCTCTTAATGACTTATTTAATTAATGTTGTTTGAAAGTCGTTTCGGTAAATGAGTATTAAGAATGGGGAATCTCTTAATATGACTGTTTGCTTAACGTTTTGTTTTGAAAATCATTAAGTTAAATCGGTATTAAGAACGGGGAATCTCTTAATGACTTATTTAATTAATGTTGTTTGAAAGTCGTTTCGGTAAATGAGTATTAAGAATGGGGAATCTCTTAATATGACTGTTTGCTTAACGTTTTGTTTTGAAAATCATTAAGTTAAATCGGTATTAAGAACGGGGAATCTCTTAATGACTTATTTAATTAATGTTGTTTGAAAGTCGTTTCGGTAAATGAGTATTAAGAATGGGGAATCTCTTAATATGACTGTTTGCTTAACGTTTTGTTTTGAAAATCATTAAGTTAAATCGGTATTAAGAACGGGGAATCTCTTAATGACTTATTTAATTAATGTTGTTTGAAAGTCGTTTAAGTTAAATGGGTATTAAAAATGGGGAATCTTTTAATACCTCGGTTTACTTAATGTGTATTTGAGGAAAATGTTTAAGTTAACTGGGCGTTGAGAATGGGGAATCTCTTAATGTCTCGGTTACTTAACTATCGTTTTTGAAAATCGTTTCGGTAAATGAGTATTAAGAATGGGGAATCTCTTAATATGACTGTTTGCTTAACGTTTTGTTTTGAAAATCATTAAGTTAAATCGGTATTAAGAACGGGGAATCTCTTAATGACTTATTTAATTAATGTTGTTTGAAGGTCGTTTAAGTTAAATGGGTATTAAAAATGGGGAATCTTTTAATATCTGCATTTGCTTAACGATTGTTGTGAATGGAGTCTGTGTATGCTCATGCATTTCATTTGGTAAATTGTGTCGACCCGTGATAGGTGACACCTTGGTAAACTGTACGGACCCGTGATAGGTTGTACGTTTGCGATTTATATTTTAGTAAATCGTGTTGACCCGTGATAGGTGACACTTCGGTAAACTGTACTGACCCGTGATAGGTGGTACGTTTACGATTTACGTTTTTGGTGAATTGTGCTGACCCGTGATAGGTGGCACCTCGGTAAACAGTACTGGTCTGTGATAGGCGGTACGTTTACGATTCCCGCTTTTTCTTTTAGTAAATCGTGTTGACCCGTGATAGGTGACACCATGGTAACTGTACTGACCCGTGATAGGTGGTACATTTACGATTTACATTTTTGGTGGATTGTGCTGACCCGTGATAGGTGGCACCTCGGTAAACAGTACTGGTCTGTGATAGGCGGTACGTTTACGATTCCCGCTTTTTCTTTTAGTAAATCGTGTTGACCCGTGATAGGTGACACCATGGTAACTGTACTGACCCGTGATAGGTGGTACATTTACGATTTCCGCTTTTTCTTTTAGTAAATCGTGTTGACCCGTGATAGGTGACACCATGGTAACTGTACTGACCCGTGATAGGTGGTACATTTACGATTTCCGCTTTTTCTTTTAGTAAATCGTGTTGACCCGTGATAGGTGACACCTCGGTAAACTGTACTGACCCGTGATAGGTGGTACGTTTATGATTTACGCATTTTAGTAAATCGTGCTGACCCGTGATAGGTGGCACCTCGGTAATTGGTACTTTGGCCTGCGATAGGCGGTACAATTATGATTTACGGCCCTTCGAGGAGGGTTTTGGTTTGGAATTCCGAGTCCATGCATTTTGGCATATACGCATTGCATTAGGGTGCTTGGCACGCGAGTCGTGGTTGATTTGAGTTTTATGATTAAGTGATTTGAATTTGAGTCGTTGTGGTAATTGCGTTGAAAATGCTAAGTGTTATGTGTTGATTGTTGTGTGTAAGTATGATGGTTATCGAGATCCCAATTGCCGTGGTAATCGTGTAGGAATTGCTAAGTGTTAGGTTGTGAACTTGATTAGGAATGACTTGAGTAAATGCATGAATTTTTGGAAAAACGATCAGGGAAATCGATTTCCCAATCGATTGGATGAGTTGCAGGAAGTTCACCATTTTGACCTAATCGATTTGCCAATCGATTGTATAAATATATCTTTCAAAATCTTTTAAGAAATCGATTTGGAAATCGATTGGCAGAGAGGCAGGAACTCAGCAAAACTGCCGAAATCGATTTGGAAATCGATTTGGCAACACAGGGACTCATCAGAACTGACAAAATCGACTTAGAAATCGATTTGGTCATGCAAAAACTCAGCAGAACTGACCAAATCGATTTGGCAATCGATTGGCTCAGCAAAAGTCCTCATTTTGAGTTAGATAATCGATTTCTCAATTGATTTATCAATGCTTTGGTCAGTTATGTATTACTTGATGGTTGGAGAACTTCATTTTGAGTTCATTGTTAATTGGCAAGCATTATATGAACTTTTAGCATATGGAAAATCCTGTTAAGGTGCATGCTTAGTTGAAAAGTTGTTTTGAGCATTTAAAAACTTAATTGCTATGTGTTAACTGTTATTTTTTTGGTTGGTGACCCTTTACAATTATTGTGGAAATCTGGGCTTTGCCCTCAGATGAGAGTCAGGACGGTCCTACCGGTTCGTACCCTACGGACGGGAATGGAGATGGGAACGCTTGACTGCAGTTACGTTAGAAGGATCTCACGGGGCGCGTGGTGATACTCAGGGTGTATAGCTTTTTGGTAGGATGATCAGATTAGGATGATGTATAGGGACTAGGTGTCCTTCTTTTTGGATTGGAGTATTCTTAGTTTGGAAAACTGTACTTATACTAATATTGTCAATTTGACTTCTTATTTGAATGGGTTCCAGGTACCATTTGTTGTTGTGTAAATGTCTTGGAATTTATAATTGGAGAAACTTTTCCGCTGCTTGTAAATTTTAATGACTCAATTATTTATCCAAAGGCATTTCATGATTTAATTCTTTGTTTGTTTTTAATTACTTTTGAAAAAAAAAATATACCCTCGCTTTAAAAAACAGGGTGTTACATTTTCAAATAAGTGTCTTAAGAAATTACTATTTTATATATTCATAATTGTGACTCTCGAATCTTGAATCTAATTTTGAATTTCATTTGTTTTAAAATTGTTTTCTTTAGTAATTTTTTTCCTGACAAATAAACTACAGGAGACTCCTTATTCGAACTTACATTTATTTATTTTCATTTTCCATTTTCACCGCAACCATGTTGTTGCAACATTTATTAATTACCTTATGACAATAAATGACTTCCCAAAGTAACTGAATTAAAATCGAATTATTTAAAAAACTCGTATGGAGTTCGTGTTAAGTAGGAATAATGAATTTGTATCTATTTCATATATTTAAATAAGTTTTTAACTAATATATTAGTGGTGTAAATTTTTTTAATAAATATATTTAATTTACTTTTATCAAAATTATAGATAAAGTCTTACACATGATTCATTTACATGAAATGACATTAAAAAGTTTTTATGTACCGCATATTCTTAAAATATACAATATTTATTAAAATTAATTATGTAATTAATGAAATGCTATTTTTTCGATGAAATAAATATAGATAATAATTGGAATAGAGTATGATGAAACTCTATTTTATTAAATATTATAAGACAACTATATTATTGTTCTTATATAATTATTTTATCGAGTTAAAAAATACATATCGATAATTCAATAAGGATTCATCTTTTAACTAATTAACATGTGAAAGATGTTCTTTTAGTTAAATGATCGGTGATAATTATTCATCATTTCTTCAACTCTTAATTATTTATAATTATGCATCCTTTTCTCAACTGTTGATAAATTTAAAATCACTAAAATAAAATAAAAAAACTTATGAACAAACTTGAAAGTCAATAACATACGATTGTGAAATATCCACAAATATCTTAATTTATATTATATATATATATAATTTGAGGATTTTGTTTTAGAAATATTACATTTTATCACTAGACTATTGTAAAACGTCTAATAATTTATAAATATTGATAATATATAATAAATATTTTAAGGCCACAAAATTTTGGAATGCAGTGATCCAATTTACACACACTACGCCAAAAATGACATTTAACAGCGCCCATTTTACAGCGCTTGCTAAACACAAGCGCTGTTGTAATTATATTTTAAAAATAACGGAACCTTTTACAGCGCTTTTGATGACAAGCGCTGTAAAACAAGCGATGTAGTAGGTCATATAACGTTTGCGCATCACGTTATAAGACCTTTACAGCGCTTGTCAAAAAAGCGCTGTAAAAGGAAGCGCTTTCGCGTATCAGTTACATCGCTTTTTTCACAAGCACTGTAAAATACATGCGCTTTCATTGAATTTAACTACCAATTACAGCGCTTTGTTTAATATTAATATAAAAATAAATAAGGTCATTTTGTTTGGAAGTGGTACATATACCCAACAACTTATCATGAAAGTCGAAACATACATATATCCAACATTTGTGTACTCCAAAATATAGAGCAAATATTGTTTAGTAATAGACCCTTCTAAAATATCAGAATGGTGACATCATAGCCTATCCAACTTTTATATTCCAATATAGTCAAACTCGATTACTAAGAACCACCATTCAAACCAACTTGAAGTTAAAAAAGAATTGCATTTCAAAAGATTGAAGAACTATAATAATAAATTTGTAAATATTACAGATTTCATTATAAAAAAGTTGTACATAGATAATTATTGTGTATTTTAATTACTCGGTCTGTCGTTTCAAAAATGAAATAAATGAAATAATCTTTACAAAGTAAAAAGTACTTAAATAAAATAACAATTTCAATAAACAGAAAAGAAAAAGGAAAAAGCATAATGATTCATAAGTGTTTTAATTTTGTGAGTGAGTTTCATCCTCAAATGTATTTTCATTAATTAATTTGATAACTAAATATATCTTTCGTTAATCAATTTAGAATTTTAATTCATTCAAAGTCTATAGTAATAATATTTCACTAATTTAAAGACTAATTACGATTTATTCAATTTGTTGATATTAGAAGCTCACGACGTATTCATATACTTTCTATTTCAAATAAAGGAGAAAGATACTTGTATCTTACCACACACTGATTTTGTTTGTGTCTTTAATTTTAATTGATGCTAATAATATTCATAATTTTAAGTCATTTTAATTTTTAAAATATTTGGTATATATTAGAGGTTTAGAGAGCTATTGGTTAAGAGACATCCCCAACAACCGAGAAAAAGATACTTAGTAGCTACTGAACTATTTTCTTCTTTTTTTTCTCCATTTAAGAAGGGTGGTTAAGGGTATTTTTGGCTAAAAATTATTCCTCTAGGACCATTGTTTAATTTTCCATTTCGTTGTAGTATTCATTTTTTTAGATTGACAAATAAATTTTGATCCAATACTATATTCGATCAATGACTTTGATGTTTTCAATATTACAACTCCAGAAATATAAATAATTCGAACATTTCAATTTTGTCATTGTTGTTGCCGTTTTATGCTATTAACTTAGGTGTTGTGAGTTTGTTAGTAAATTCATCATTGCCGTTTTTAATAAATTTGAATTACATTGAAAAAAAAATAAAATGTTAAATGTATGTATGAAAACAATGCTTGAATGTGTACTCTCCATCTATCCCAATCATTTCCATCAAAATGTGGCATGTGGGCTGAAAATTTCCATTGTTTGCACTTGAACTCATTCTCATTTCACTCGTGTTTGATCCTTACACTTCACTTGTGTTTATTACCGTGGGATCGAAATCTTGCTCTGGATATCAATTGTTAGTGTTTAAAACTGTATCTTACAATGGAAGTAAACTAGAAAAATGAATTGATGTAAATGTGTTCTAATTTTATTGAAATAGTTATGCTATTTATACATAGCTTAGATCACATTCTATTTAACTAACTTCTACCTAACTAACTAACTAAACAAGTGGTTAATTAGTTAGTAATTACATACAATCATTGTTAAACTCAAATTACAAAACTTTCAATATAGAGAACGTTCTCTGTATCTAATACTTTTTCAAGAACGTTCTCTGTTTCCAACAAACTTAGGTGTTGTGAGTTTGGTACTAAATTCATCATTTTTATTTTTAATGAATTATATTGAGAAAAAACAAAATGTTAAATATATATATGAAAATGATAGATGTAGGTATATCACAACCATTAATTTATAAATATGAAAAGCCTAATAGGATATTAGGTAACATGAGACATCTCACATCACCTTTCAATTTAAATTTAAATTCAATTATTTTGATTCACAACGTTGGGTTAGCTGGATCACACACCACACAACTCTCTATAAAATCACCCATATTCGCCCCATTCTACACACCCACCTAGAGAGAAAGAAACGTTTATGGAAATAACCTTCATTAGCAACCTTTAAATCTTGTTTTGAATTGTATTTTCTAATAATGGGGAGTCTAGATGAAAACAACACGTTTTCGATGGTTGTCAGCAATGCCAAGCTCGCAAGGGAAGAAGAGAGACAGGAAAACATCGATGAAGAGAACATTAATATTACAAACACAAACACAAACCTTGCTATCAACCAATGCATTGGAGAAACAGATGCCAATTTGAAGGCAATAATAACTCATTATACGGACACTCTAAACGAGTGCAGCTTGCGTAACTTAGGTTGACTTTAAATAATTTATCATAAAATATTATTTTAATTATTTCATCTATTTATTACAATAAAATTTTATAAAATGATTAACAAAAAAACTCTTCATTTTAATAATTTTTTAGAAATATATTTTTTAAATAATGTGACGCATTAAATAATTAACTAAGTTTGATGTTGCTAGGATACCCCACTAATCAAGACTTCAACTATGACGCATTAGCTTCGCTGTTTCATTTTCACTTGAACAATGCTGGTGATCCATTCGTTGGAAGCAGTTTCTCTTTAAATTCATCAAAATTTGAAGTTGGTGTGCTTGATTGGTTTGCTGAACTATGGGGAATAGAGAAGAGTGAGGATATGTCACAACTGGTGGAACTGAAGGCAATCTTCATGGAATTTTAGTAGGGTCAGTTTTAAATAGAATTTCAAAAGTATATTTAATATTATAAATATATATATATTTGGAAAATATAATGTATTAATTAATTCATATACAGGAGAGAACAATTTCCAGATGGAATTCTATATACCTCACAAGATTCACATTATTCAATATTCAAAATAGCAAGAATGTATAGAATGCAGTGTGTGAAGGTTGGCTCTTTATTATCTGGTGAAATTGATTGTGTTGAATTAGAGGCTTCTCTACTTGCTCACAAGGACAAACCAGCCATCATCAATAAACATAGGTCTCCTCTTGGGTCTTGTTTAATTAAATTGTCTTTCAAAACTATATACATATTTTTAGTTATATTTGGGACATTCTGAGTATATTAACACAATCTAGCATGCACATTTGCACAAAATTTATTGATACACTTCATCAACTTAAAGGGTTGCTTTTGTTGTAGGGACAACTATGAAAGGAGGTATTGATGATCTTGATACTGTAATACAAACATTGAAAAAATGTGGTTTTACTCGTGATCGATTCTACATTCACTGTGATGGAGCTCTATTTGGTATCATGTTTCCTTTTATAAAAAATGTGAGTTAAAATTATATCAAACAAAATAAGATTTAGAAAAACTGCTCTTGAAGTGAATTACCACCTATAAAAATATTCAATAAAAACAGTTAATACTTTATATTCAATAAAAACAGTTAATACTTTTATATATGTTATTGTAAACATTCAATTCTACGGGATACTTCTTAAATTGTGTCTTTAAAATATTTGCTAGGATTTAAAAGAAAATCTTGTTATAAAATATATTTTCAGTTTTATTGTTAATTAACAAACCTCAATATTATTCTAGGTGAGTTTTAATCATAGGGGAGTCTTATAGATGATTCATATTGGGTATGCTTTAATAGTATCTTAGAATTTGAGTTGGACTTCATATTATTTAATTTAAGGATTAGAATTACTTAATTAATTATTTTAATTTAAGGATTAGAATTATTTAATTAATTATTAAATCGTAAGGGTTAACTCAACTGACAAATGTCGATATTGTTAGACTGAATGTCGATATTGTTAGACTGAATGCGATGTCCAGATTCGAATCCAAGATCTCGAGTTGCGGGCAAATTTATTTACTATTTTATCTATTTTTCTATCTATTGACAACAACAACAACAACAAAAGAAGACTTAATTATCATGATTTCATCTAACTTATCATTTTGGTGATTGGACAGTTGGCTCAAAGGATTAGCTTCAAGAAACCAATTGATAGCTTAACAATTTCAGGTCATAAATTTTTGGGATGCCCATATCCTTGTGGTGTTGTGATAACTCGTTTGAAATACATTAATGCATTATCTAGAGATGTTGAAATAATTGCTTCAAGAGATGCCACAATCACTGGTAGCCGTTGTGGGCATGCTCCAATATTGCTTTGGTATGCTCTAAAAAGAAAAGGTTTAATAGGGCTTAAGAACGAAGTGCATAAATGCATAATTAATGCACATTACTTATTGGATCAACTACGTGATGCTGGAATTGGTGCAATGTAAATGAATTTAGCAACATAGTTGTCTTTGAAAAACCCTTAGATGATATCTTTACTGGTAGGTGCAATTTGGCATGCAATGGAAATATTGCACATGTGGTAGTGTTGATGCACGTTACTAAGGAAATGTTGGACACATTTGTTCGTGAGTTTATCCAAGAACGATCCATTTGGTACAAAGATGGACACTTTCAACCTCTATGCATTGCAAACCATGTTGGTTCTTCAAATTTTGCTTGTTCCATCCACAAGTTATCTTGATTTATTTAGAAACTATATACTCAAGAATAAAATGAAAACTATATACTCTATTATTTACTCAATCTTGTCATTGTATTATTTTTTAAGTGTGTTTGGACGACAAAACTAGACCACACAAAAATATAAGAATTTAGAATTTCTTCCTTACTTTATGAGTATAATATGAATCTCAAAATATTGTGCAAATTGATTCTTAAATAATCAAACTTTACATATTAATTCCTATAGATTTATAGATCGACCCCTAAAAATTTATAAATTATATAATCTGTTCCCTATATTATTCATAATTTTCCAATTGGTCCGTATATTGTTTTAGATTTTGCCAACTGGTCCCTCAATACTTTAGTAGTAACACTTTTCATTTTATATTTATAGTTTTACATCAAAACTTTAAAAAATTTAAAAATATCCCAACAAATAAAATAATTCAATCCATGTATTTAGTGTATTTAACTCATCTATATAAACATACTTTTCGTGTATTTTATTTCACTTTGTAGATAAACTTGTTGACACATAATTTTGTCCGATAATGCTACATGAAAAATGTATGTTTGAGACAATTAAAAAGATTGTATGCGATAGTTGTAACCACCGCAATGTGCCATCTATGACGGTTCTTCAACCTTCGTAGCATTGTTTTCGGGGGACTACTTTGCAACATATCAAAAATTTGTAAAGACTAAAATTTAAATATGATTCT
>NC_021163.2:36596136-36635186 GCF_000331145.2 Cicer arietinum | reverse complement strand
TATATATATATATATATATAATATAGATGAAACTAAAATTTTCAATTAAAAAATATCTAAGTTCTTGCAACTAAACATAAATTCTTTTGTAAATTTTTGAAATAACTTAGATTGCTAAAATATTTACAAACTTTTAAGCAACTATCAAGTGAAACTTAATTAAACTATAATTTTAATCTAGACTCAAGACGTGATTCAACTTCAATTCATGATATTGAAGGACTAATGAGCAATCCAGATATTCCTTAGACTTTCAACATTTACTTGTTATCTAAGAAATATCACCCTCAATATAGTGAGCATAAAATTCAATAACATTGATTTAATAAAAACAATTATAGACGTTTCTCAGCCATGCCGATATGCTAAACATGAAAAATCTTCTTAACAAACTATACTTCAATTTAATAAAATACTATTTCTTCGTAAGCTATACTCAAATACTTTTTCTACCTCTAGCTTCAAATCTTTCAAACACTTTAAGCCACTAGATATGAGTAATCTAATGACTTAAATTTAATATATATCTAATGATAACATACGAGTAATCATTTACTCCATTAACACAATTGAATATGCACTTAACATAGAAATCATATGAGTATATATATATATATATATATAAACATGCATCTGTATCAGCATCAAAATTCCAAGAAAAAAATGTTATATTGAAGCTTTCAAACGCAATTGATTTCACCCGAATAATCTTATGTCAGAGTAGTTGTGTTTACAATACTACTGAGCTATTTCTATGTTTAGTAAAATTATAAATTTTAACATGATAAAACTACAATTTGTCTTCTTTCATACCTAACTAGTTTCACTCAAAACTGAGTTTTCTGGCTCAAGATATAGAGATTTCAAGATGACTAACGCAAAGCAACTTATAATACACAACAATCCACTTCATAAAATAACGAGAATTTGTAAATTTCTTCATAAGACATTTTGTCTACTAACGAAAACAGATCTAGTGTAAAAAGCAGGTTTATTAGGATTGATATGTTGACCAAAAATATTTACATATCTATCAAAGAGACTTTGAAAGTTGTTAACATTAGAAAAAGTTGCCTTGGAAAAAATCATCAGGTCATCTACATACAAAATATGGGAAGGAACAACAATGCCTCTACGACTATTTTCAAGGTAAAAGAACCCTCATCCATAAACAGATCTTTAGTGGGGATATAGGGTGGCCACGGCCACTCCAATGACCCCAACATTTTAAAAATAAAATAAAAAATAATCTATAAATTAATTACAAAAAAAAAAATACTAATTAAATCAAATAAACTCCATCTTTGTTGATATGAGTATGGTTTAACTTCATTTAAAACCGACTACTTATATCTAAATAAAGCCATTGGACTATATTAATAGTGTTATCTTAAATATATATTGTATTTAAGGATTTTTAAGCATTTACATATTATTTTTTCCATTATAGTTTAAAAAGTATTTACGTAATTGTTTTAATAGTATACAAAATCTAGTGTTACAAAATCAACATTAGTTTTATCAAATCAACATTTTATTTGTCAATTTGGGTTTAATTTTGTGATAAAAATTGTAAAAGCTCAACCAAACTAACTATATTTTTTGTTTAGATTTTTTTCCTTTTCAAAAATACGAATCAAAGCAATATATTATATCCATAACTATATCTCTCTTAAACATGTGCAACCTTTTAGTTCAATTCATCATTTTTTTTTAGTTGTGTTCACAAATTGTTTTTTACATATTTACATCGCAACTTTACAACCTAAAGTTCTAATATACAATAAAATATTATATTTGGACATATATGATACACTTAATTAATTATAAACATAAACATTATATAATAGCGAGAACACAAGTATTCATTCATGTATTATTGTTACAAATCATGTAACCATTATTTATTTTCAATGACAATATTTTCATGTAACCACAACAATTTAGAGGAATGCTGATTTTTGCAAAATAATCTTTAGTTTCACATTTATTTACATTCCTACAAATTCTAAAGAGAATGATATGAAGATTCAACCTCACAACAAGTAAGCCACTTCACCAGAAAAAGTTTGACATATACATCAGTTGTATAAGAAATGATTAGCTTACTATAATAACTAACAAATTATCAACCTCATTTTTCAGATTGAAACAAAAGCTACATAAAAGGTTAAGAAAGTTGAGTCAAAAAATAAATCCACCGCACCGCGAATGCAAGTTCGTGGTAAAATATTTATTCAATCACTAATTTATTTAGTTCACATTATTTTAGACTCCTAAAAATTCTAACAAATTGAACTACATTTTTTTTTTTCATATTCAAGCAAAACCTATAGACAAGGTTAAGAAAGTTGAGGCTAAACATACATATGCCGTAATGCAAAAATTGGTCAGTGGAAAATCAACTGTTTCTCGATTTGGTACATGTCTTGATATAACAACAAAAACGTATATGGAGAGCAAAAATACACGTAACATAAAAATGGAGAAAGGTATTATGAAGAATTACTTAATAAAGAGCACATATATGAACTTATGAATCATGTTCAGCTGGGTGCTACTTTCATCAACATATAAATTAGGTAATGTAAAATACTTTATTTATGATAAAAAAATTATTTTACTTGCATCACTGCCACATTTATTAGTAATTAATTTAATTTTATATTTTTATTGAAGGTATTTGTATGAAAAGATGATGTGTCTGCCCAATTGACAGAGAAATTTTCGTTCTTATTTCCCCATAAGCTATCAATATTTCAACTTGATCCAATTAGACTAAAAAAAATATGTTGTTGATCTACTTGTGAAAAATAATGAAAATGATAAGTTGTTTCTTATGCAATATAATTCTGGGTAATTAGATAATTTATCTATATCTTGTTTAATTTATGATATTTTATCAGTTGTTAACAAATTTACTAACCAATTTTTTATTGTTGTAAGCAACATTGGGTGTTGTTTGTCATCAATGCCACTTCAAAAATTATATATTATTTGGATCCACTGCACGATTATTATAACAATCACTCAAAAATAAAGAATATATTAGATATGTAAGTAATATTCATTTATTTCTTATATATATAAATAATGTGTTTGGTCATTGCAAAATAATCATATTTATTTGATTGTGCTTTACAAGTTTTTCACGCTCAAAAGGGGCTACAATGTCTAAGCATAAGTCAAGCAACATCACATGGGTTCCAATAAAGGTTTGAAATGATAAATATGTTTTACTTATATACTTTTTAAATTTTTGTTATAGAATTTAATTATATGTCTTTAAAATTTCATTTACAATCAATGCATAACTATATATTGGTGTACATATTTTATAGGCTTAATTGCAGTTTTGGTCCCCCTATTTTAGCTGAATTGCGAAAGTAGTCCCCCAATTTTGTTTCTCTCCAGTTTTGGTCCCACAAGCATAATTTTGGTCTAAAACTTGATGAAATTTCATTTTTTTTTGCATTTATTTAAGTCACACCATGCCTCAAGATCTCATGTGCAACAATTGGTTTGAAATCTATGATCATAAATGGTGTAGTACGACTTTAAAAAATGAAATTTCATCAAGTTTTGGACCAAAATTCTGATTGGGGGACCAAAACTAGAGAGAAACAAAATGAGGGGACTACTTTCGCGATTTAGCTAAAATAAAGGGACCAAAACTGCAATTAAGCCTATTTTATATTACAGTGTCCTCACCAAGTTAACAATATAGACTGCATGTACTATATTTTGCGATTCATGAAGGAGATTGTTGTCATGAATCAAAATATAATTCCAGAAATGGTTCGTTATTTTCAGTAGATTTCGATTTTTATATATAAACTACCTATATATTCGATTCTAACTTATTTATTTTCAAATATTATATCGCACATAGTACTTTGATAACTCTAAGTCAACTTACACAAAAAGTGATCTCACTGAAATTAAGGAAGACTGGTGTCAGTATGTTCTCGAACTGAGAGTTATATAATTTGTTATTAGGTGAGTTTCACATTGTAAACTATTATCGTATATTTTTTGTGTGAACTGATAATTATTCTAATTTATTTATTTTATTTTTTGTTACAATAGGGTCTTTATTGTGTTGATGAATATCTTGGAAAAATTAATGATGTTGCTAGAAATTGCTAGTGTCAATATGTTCTTGATGTTGATGATCTTGGAAAACTAATTGTATAGTAGGAATATAGAGTTAGAATGAAAAAATTGCTATTGTTTCATTATGTGCTTGATGTTGAAGATCTTGGAAAAATTAAATGCATAGTAGAATATAGAGTTTGAATGAAAATAATAGGGATTTTGAAAACAGTAGAACAACACTTTTATCTTTAATCTAATAACACCCACGACAACACTTTTTGAAAAAAGCGCTATTAAAGACCTATGACAGCACTTGTTAAAAAAGCATTGTTAAAGACCTACGACAGTGCTTTTAGAAGAGAAAAAAAACGCCTTAAGATACCACCTACGACAACGCTTTTTTGAAAAGCGTTGTAAAGTGAGACACCTACGACAAAAATTTTTAAATAATGTGCTGTTAAATGTACCATACAA
This sequence comes from Cicer arietinum, assembly GCF_000331145.2. Lineage (NCBI taxonomy): Eukaryota > Viridiplantae > Streptophyta > Magnoliopsida > Fabales > Fabaceae > Cicer > Cicer arietinum. The sequence goes on along the minus strand of NC_021163.2, from coordinate 36,630,614 downwards.
CAACACTTTTTAAAAAAGCGCTGTAAAACGAGAGACCTACAACATCGTTTTTTTCAGAAAGCGCTATAAAAGCACTATATATTTCTACCTAGAACATCGTTTTTTTTTTTTTTTTTAAAAAAGCGATGTTGTATCTTTTAACAACAATACATACTATAGCACTTAATAGCACTCTTAAATGCATAAAAAAAACGTTGTTAAAGCCTATTTGTGGTCTAGTGCGAATTATGGAAGAGGCTACTAGTTTGATATAACAGATGACCTCAAATGAGTATCAGGTACATCATGATAGAGGATCCTCAAGGAGAGGTTTGCTTTAAGTAAATACCAACTTTGGTATGTTAGCTTCACAAACATAATTTCTTCTCAAATGGACAAGCTAACTATGAAGATAGAGGAAGTTCTCGTTGAAGGTTCTAAAAACACTGTTGATGTTGTGCAATAGGTCCTCAAGTGTGAATTTTTTGGTGGAGGTCATGAGAATGGTGAATGTATCCCAAACGAACATGAAGAGGTAAATTTCGTGCGTAATTAGTAGTGACCAGATTGTAATCCATATTCCAACACCTATAATTCAGGTAAGAAGAATCATCCTAGTTTCTATTGGAAAAATGATGGATCAAATTTTACAAACATGCTCAACAATAGAAGAAGGGACCCTTAATCTAATAAACTCAATAAATTTTTGTAGGTATCTCATTCTTCATGGAAAAAGTAAAAGGATGTCAACGAAAGTCAAGCAACCTCCACGAAAAATGTTGATATTCAAGTGCGGAAATTGTCCAAGAAGATGTCCGCAAAGGCTAGAGGAAGTTTCTCAAGAAATACCATTGATAATCCCAAGAAGGAGGATAGGTTTAAGTTGATCGATGAAGATTCAATAGTGAAGAAGTCAATTAGTTAACTATTGCAATAGGGGAATAAATCTTAAGGCATACCCCTTATGTGAACTTATCGTACCCTCAAGTACAAAAAAAGAAAGTGATGGGCATTTTACAAAGTTCATGGAGATTACTCTCGTTTACAAATCAACATTCCATTTTCTGAGGTATTGGGGCAAATGCAAACTTATGCAAAGTTCATGAAGGAGTTGTTGTCAAAAAAGAGGAATTTCAAAGAAGAAGAAACAATTGCATTTACTAAGGAGTGCAATGCCATCATTTAGGGAAAGCTTCCTCCAAAGTTAAAAGATCCAGGTAGTTTCACTATCGCTTGTACTATTGGTAAAGCTCTTTGTTTTGAGAAGGTGGGGAATGCAAATCCACGATGATGTCATTACAACTTGCTGAAAGCTCTATCAAGTGTGCTTAAGGCATAATGGAGGATGTGTTGGTGAGGGTTGACAACTTCTTATTTTTTGTATACTTTGTGATTCTTGATATAGAGGAAGAAGATGAGGTACCCCTTATCCTCGAAAGACCATTTTTAGCCATTAGAATAGTTTTGGTTGATGTTGAACAGGGTAAACACATGTTGAGGTTCCAATAAGAGAAAGTGACCTTTAATGTGTTTGAATTTATGCGCCATTGCAATGATGAAGGAAAGTGTTTGAGGTTCGACATTATTGAGGATTCAATTGAAGAAATCATATGATGTGACTCGCCATCTCCTCCACTAGAAAAAAGTCAACATTATGGTTGCTTTTTTGGGCAAAGTGAATTACATTTGAAGGTTCATTTCAAGCTTGTCAGTAAGAACAAAGGTGTTTACCCCTTTGCTGAAATTAAAGAAATAAAAAGGTATTGGTTAATCCCTTGAATATGATGCCTCCCAAGAATGGAAAACCTTTGAAATTATACATCTCTGAGTCGAAAGAGACCATAGGGAGTTTGCTAGCTCAAGAAGATTCAGATACCAATGTACTAAATTGATATATTATGTAAAGTCATTCAAAGTAATTGTTACTTCTCGCTTTGACATAATAAAACACATGTTATTGAAACCTTTTTTTGTATAATAGAGTAGGTAAATGTGTTTTGGCTTTAACATAATTTTCTTTAACATATGTTCCGTTGAAAGTACGGAAAGGCAAAATAATAGCATATTTTTTTGGATAATTACTCAATCAATGACAATGAGATACTCGAGCATAATTACATCGGTGTAAATCCTGGGAAACTTTACATCGACACTAGGATAATGACTATTGTTAGAAAAGATTGTATAACTAAGAGGAATTGAAATTGAGAAGAAGAGGATAAAACATGAATGTTCTAGTAAACGAATATTGATCAATTACTACTCAAGAATGTTCTTGGTATTACAGATTTATATCAAACAGTTTGCACAGTAACTGTTAAAACAAAATTCTAACCTTTTTAACTACTTATAACTAACTTGTAACTTCCTCTAATATCATTTGTGAATTACAATTTTATTAACACTCTTCCTAATTCAAAATGATTAAAGTGATGTTAATCCAAACTTGTTCCCTATCTCTTGGAACTTCAACCTCTTCAAGCTCTTGGTTAGAATGTTAGCCCTCTAATCATTGGTACTACAATGTTCTAGCCATATCTTGCATTTCATCACTCGATCCCTTAATAAATGGAACCTTGTTTCAATGTGTTTTCTTCTTCCATCAATACTTAGATGTTTTGCTTGATCTATTGTAGATTTATTGTCTATCTTTATCTTTATTGGTTTTTCACTTCTCAGTCCCAACTCATTCATTAATTCTGCTAGCCATAGACCTTGGCAAGCTCCCATTGATGCGGCCACATATTCAACTTCACAAGTGGAAAATGCTACTATGCTTTGCTTCCTTGAACACCATGAGATTGGTGAATCATTAACCATGAACAAATAGCTTATGGTGCTCTTCCTTTTGACCTATATCTCCACACCAGTCAACATCAGTGAAGCCATCCAGTTTAGCTTCATCTTCATTTGAATTTATGGGATATAGCAGTCCAAGCTCATTGGTTTCTTTAATGTATCTCAAAATCCTTTTTGCTGCCATGTAATGAGGTGTTCTAGGCTTCTCCATATACCTACTAACCAGTCCAACACTATATGAAATGTATGGCTTTGTGTTGCACAAATACCTCTAAGATCCTACCATTTGCTTGAATGTTGTAGGATCAATCAGCTTCTCATTCCCTTCTTTAGATTTATGTTTCATCACTGCCAATCACTAGCAAGTCGTCAACATAGAGGCTTATCAATAGTGAAGGTGCAAACACGAGAAGGGGGTTGAATTATGTTTTCCAAACTTGATAACTTTTCGATAATTTTATTTAATAGAAAACTAGTTCGATTTTGATGACTTACTTGATGTAGAATGTAACACCCCGTTTTTCAAAGCGAGGGTATATATTTTTTTTTAAAAGTAATTAAACTAAAACAGAGAAATAGATAAAGAAATGCCTTTGGATAAATAACTGAGTCATTATAATTTACAACAGCGGAAAAGTTTCTCCAATTATAAATCCAAAACATTTACACAACCATAAATGGTACATGGAACCCATTCACATAAGAAGTCGAACTGACAATATTAGTATAAATACAGTTTTCCAAACTAAAAATACTCCAATCCAAAAAGAAGGACACCTAGTCCCTATACATCATCCTAATCTGATCATCCTACCAAAAAGCTATACACCCTGAGTATCTCCACGCGCCCCGTGAGATCCTCCTAACGTAACTGCAGTCAAGCGTTCCCATCTCCATTCCCGTCCGTAGGGTACGAACCGGTAGGACCGTCCTGACTCTCATCTGAGGGCAAAGCCCAGATTTCCACAATAATAGTAAAGGGTCACCAACCAGAAAATAACAGTTAACACATAGCAATTAAGTTTTTAAATGCCCAAAATAACTTTTCAACTAAGCATGCACCTTAACAGGATTTCCAATATGCGAAAAGTTCATACAATACTTTGCCAATTAAAAATGAAAGTAAAATGAAATCCTCAATCTCCTAATTAACACATAACCAATCAAGACATGGATAAGTTAATGAGAAATCAATCATCCAACTCAAACTGAGGATTTTCACTGAGCCAATCGATTGGGAAATCGATTGGGGTGAAGGTTTTTAATGAAAACAGAATCCTGGGCTGAATCAATCGATTTGGCAATCGATTGACAGGATAACGGAGCCCCTGACTTAATACCAATCGATTTCCAAATCGATTTCCTGAAGGTTTTTAGTGAAATTTTGAACTCTGGCTTGATTCAATCGATTGGGCAATCGATTGACAGGATAGCTGAGCCCCTGACTTAATGGCCAATCGATTTCCAAATCGATTTGGTCGAATATGGATGAGTCCCTGACTTAGGCCCAATCGATTGGGCAATCGATTTCGTAAATGATTTTCGAAAACTGATTACAAAATCGATTGGCTAATCGATTTTGTCCATTTGGCCAAGTCCCTGTTTACTATCCAATCGATTGGGAAATCGATTTACCTGTGTATTCTTTCAAAAATTCATAAACTAACTCAATCACATTCATGCATAATCCCAATTCTTAACACTTAACACTGATAACACAATTACTACGACATCATGGATTTCGAAATGGTATTGCAATCAAACATGTTATCACCAAATTCCAAAACATAACACTTAGCATTTATAACACATTACTACACAAACAAAATGAACCAACAGTTCACAAATCAACAGGGTGTAGTCTCTCGCGGACAAACACAATTCCCTCAGGAACGTAAGTCGTAAACGTACTACCTATCACGGGTCCGTACCGTTTACCGAGGTGCCACCTATCCCGGGTCAGCACAACTTACCAAAACATACACGAGTAAACGAGACATTAAGAGATTCCCCATTCTTAATTCTCATCTAACTTAAACCAGGGCGTAGTCTCTCACGGACAAACCCCTGCGCAGTCTCTCACGGACAAACGCAATTCCCGCAGGAACGTAAGTCGTAAACGTACTACCTATCACGGGTCCGTACTGTTTACCGAGGTGCCACCTATCCCGGGTCAGCACAACTTACCAAACACAATTCCCTCAGGAACGTAAGTCGTAAACGTACTACCTATCACGGGTCCGTACTGTTTACCGAGGTGCCACCCATCCCGGGTCAGCACGACTTACCAAACGTAAATCGTAAACGTACTGCCTATCACGGGCCCGTACTGTTTACCAAGGTGCCACCTATCCCGGGTCAGCACGATTTACCGAAACACACATAAAAAAGCGAGACATTAAGAGATTCCCCATTCTTAATTCTCATTTAACTTAACGATTTTCAAGACAAAACATTCAGTAAATAAGTCATTAAGAGATTCCCCATTCTTAATACTCATTTACTGAAACGATTTTCAAAAACGAACATTAAGTAACCGAGACATTAAGAGATTCCCCATTCTCAACGCCCAGTTAACTTAAACAATTTTCCAAACAAAATAATAAGTAACCGAGACATTAAGAGATTCCCCATTCTTAACGCCCAGTTAACTTAAACAATTTTCCAAACAAAATAATAAGTAACCGAGACATTAAGAGATTCCCCATTCTTAACGCCCAGTTAACTTAAACGGTTTTCAAAACAAAATGTTAAGTAACCGAGACATTAAGAGATTCCCCCTCCTTAACGTCCAGTTAACTTAAACGGTTTTCAAAACAAAATATTAAGTAACCGAGACATTAAGAGATTCCCCATTCTTAACGCCCAGTTAACTTAAACGATTTTTCTTTAAAACAAAATATTAAGTAACCGAGACATTAAGAGATTCCCCCTCCTTAACGTCCAGTTAACTTAAACGGTTTTCAAAACAAAATATTAAGTAACCGAGACATTAAGAGATTCCCCATTCTTAACGCCCAGTTAACTTAAACGATTTTTCTTTAAAACAAAATATTAAGTAACCGAGACATTAAGAGATTCCCCATTCTTAACGCCCAGTTAACTTAAACGATTTTTCTTTAAAACAAAATATTAAGTAACCGAGACATTAAGAGATTCCCCATTCTTAACGCCCAGTTAACTTAAACGATTTTTCACAAACAAACGCACATTAAGTAAACGAGACATTAAGAGATTCCCCATTCTTAACGCCCAGTTAACTTAAACGATTTTTCACAAACAAACGCACATTAAGTAAACGAGACATTAAGAGATTCCCCATTCTTAACGCCCAGTTAACTTAAACGATTTTTCACAAACAAACGCACATTAAGTAAACGAGACATTAAGAGATTCCCCATTCTTAATACTCATTTAACTTAATGGTTTTCAAATTTCACACAACACAAACTCAACAAATTCTCACATCAAAACATATCAATTCATTTATTCACAAATCCAACCATACACATATCAAATTTCATCAATATCAATTAAGAGCATGTCAAAAACAACGAACACAAATCAAAGCAACATAACACACAGATACATCAAATTTCATTTACTCATAATCACACACAATGACATTCAAATTCATTTACCACGAAACATTCATCAATATAAACAAAACCTAACTCTAAGGTTGTTACCCATAACGCACTAGTTTGGTTTTTCCCCAAATCGATACATTTAACCCTAACAAATTCCTTCCCACACAACCACAGATAAGTCCCTAAATGCAAACTAGAAGTTTGGAAGGAGCCCTTACCTCAACGTTAGCTTTAACGCGCGTTTCCGGTACCGCGAGTAATTCCGGTAAAATCTCCGCTCGCAACGCCGCTTCCAAATTAGTTCACTAGCATACACAATGACCTCAAATTCATTTACCACGAAACATTCATCAATATAAACAAAACCTAACTCTAAGGTTTTACCCGTAATGCATTAGATTCGTTTTTCCCCAAATCGATACTTTAAACCCCTAACAAATTCTTTCCCACACAACCACAGATAAGTCCCTAATGCAAACTAGAAGTTTGGAAGGAGCCCTTACCTCAACGTTAGCTTTAACGTGCGTTTCCGGTACCGCGAGTAATTCCGGTAAAATCTCCGCTCGCAACACCGCTTCCAAATTAGTTCACTAGCACCGTAGCGTGGTGGTGAGCAACTTTCCCTTCTATCTCTTCGAGAAATGAAGCTTGGATCTAGAAGAAACGGAGGGGTTTGTGTTTGGATCTCAAAAACCGTTTTTCTTCGTTTTCGAATCAAAGAGGAAGAGTGGAGTTGCAAAAACCTTGATCTAACTCTCACTCAACCTTGGGTTACTAGTTTTGAAGAAAGAAAGCGACGAAAATAAAAACGGGACAAAGGAGGGAATTTGGCCGCGGACAGAGGAAGAAGACGATGGAAAAATGGCGTTTTTCTTTCCTTTCTTTTTTTTTTCCTTTGTTTTTCCTTTCTTCCTTTTTCCTTCCTTCCTTTTATTACTATTTTCTTTTCCTTTTCCTTCCTTCTAGTTTTCCTTTCTTTTTCCCTCCAAACAAACATATATAAATATAATAAATATAACTTAACAAATATCTCAAAATCTAGATATTTATTAAATTACCGTTTCACCCGGGCGTTTTTCTTTCCTTTCTTTTTCTTTCCTTTTTTTTTCCTTTCTTCCTTTTTCCTTTCTTCCTTTTATACTATTTTCTTTTCCTTTTCCTTCCTTCTAGTTTTCCTTTCTTTTTCCCTCCAACCAAACATATATAGGTAATAAATATAACTTAACAAATATCTCAAAATATCTAGATATTTGTTAAATTACCGTTTCACCCGAAACGCATTAAATTATCCGTAAAGGATTCATCGCAGTTAAATTCAATTTATTTATCGACGAGAAATTTTAATTGGCATCAAAATATCTTTTTGATTATAAAACTCCAAATATTATTAACTTTGGCTTAAAAGCCTCCGAGCCAAAATCCAAAATACACCAAAAATACATAAATGGTACTTTAAAATTATGGGTCTTACATTACTCCCCCCCTAAAATTAGTTTCGTCCTCGAAACTATGCATCGATAAATAACTCTGGGTGTTGTTCTCTCATCTTGCTCTCCAATTCCCAAGTCGCATCTCCAGTGATTGGGTTCCAAATCACCTTGACCAACGAAACATCCTTGGTCCTCAACCGCTTAATCTTCCTGTCATCAATTCTCACGGGTGGTACTTCGAACGACAGGTTATCCTTTAGCTGGACTGCGTCTGGTTCGATTACGTGAGATGGATCTGCGAGATATTTCCTCAACTGTGACACATGAAACACGTCATGAATATTGGACAGTATCGGAGGTAATGCAATCCGATAAGCAACCGGCCCAATTCGTCCAGAAATTTGATATGGTCCAATGAATTTCGGAGTCAACTTCTTCGATCTTAACGCCCTACCAACTCCCGTAGTAGGTGTGACTCTCGGAAATACATGGTCACCCTATTCGAATTCTAACAGTCTGCGACGCTTGTCCGCGTAACTCTTATGGCGATCTTGTGAAGTCTTCATTTTCTCCTTGATTTTCCTTACCTTAGCTGTAGTCTGTTGCACCATCTCTGGTCCGACAATCATATTCTCACCGTCTTTATACCAACACAAGGGCGTTTGACACTTGCGCCCATATAAAGCTTCATATGGTGTCATTCCAATACTTGCGTGGAAACTATTGTTGTAAGTGAATTCAATCAACGGAAGTACATCATCCCAGCTTCCCCTATCCTCTAATACACATGCTCTCAACAGATCTTCCAAGGACTGATTCGTCCTTTCAGTCTGTCCGTCCGTTTGTGGATGGTAAGCTGAACTCAATCGTAGCTTCGTTCCCAACGCTTCGTGCAATGCTCCCCAAAAATGCGATGTGAACTTCGGATCACGGTCTGACACAATGCTCGATGGTACCCCGTGTAACCTCACAATTTCAGCAATGTAGATCTCCGTTAGCTGATCTACCTTATAGGTGGTCCTTACCGGCAAAAAGTGAGCAGATTTAGTTAGTCGATCCACTATCACCCATATGGAATCATTCTTCCTCCTTGTCTTTGGTAATCCGGTTATAAAATCCATGGAAATGCTGTCCCACTTCCATTCAGGTATATCTAAAGGTTGCAACATTCCAGCAGGTCGCTGATGTTCCACCTTCGCTTTCTGACAAGTTAGACAAGTGGATACATATTCCGCCACATGTTTCTTCATTCCTGGCCACCAATAATTCTGCCTCAAATCCTGATACATCTTTGTTGCCCCAGGATGAATACTCAGCTTACTCTTATGCGCCTCTTCTAAAATCGTTTTCCGCATATCTGTAATGGCTGGTACACAAATCCTACCATTACACCGCAAAACATTATCTGCCCCAATCTTGAACTCAGTCGTCTTCCCTTGTACTATTAGATTCCTCTTCTCTTGAATTAAGACGTCATCCTGAGAATTCGCAATGTCTTCAAGTAATCCACTCGAGATCTTAATCATTCCGAATTTCAAAATTCCCGGTGCAAACTCTACGTTCAAGTGCAAGTCTCTAAAAGCTCCCCACAACTCTTGTTGTCTAGCCATAATCAGTGAAGACACCGATACACTTCTTCTGCTCAACGCATCAACCACTACATTGGCCTTCCCAGGGTGGTACTGCAGTGTGAAATCAAAATCCTTGAGAGTCTCCATCCATCGTCTCTGGCGCATGTTCAACTCCTTCTGAAACGGAAACATCGGACCACTCGTCCTGGTTGTCTCCCGAAATTCTGGTTCCCCGGGCGATTTTGTCCACCGTTGTTAGTTCGTGGTCGATCATAGAGTTTAGCAACTTGTTTCCCCTTGTTGTTCTGGTAATTCACCCGACTAGGCCCTCCTGTACCGAAATTCCCTCCTCGGCTAGCTCTCTTGTTCTTCATATCCTCAACTTCCCTGCACTTTTCCACAAGGGCTTGGAAACATTGAATTCCCAAGGGTAAGACGGAGTCTTGAATCTCATACTTCAGTCCGTCTTGGAAACGATGACACATGAATGGTTCATCAATTTCTTCACGGAAGAACCTGAAATGTCTCGATAGTGATTCAAACTTAGCAGCATACTCGCCCACAGTCATGCTCCCCTGGTGAAGTTTCAGAAAGTCGTCGCCCAGTTTAGTCCTGGTACTCATCGGGAAGTATTTGTCTAAAAACTTCCTTTTAAATGATTCCCAGTTCACCTCCTCGTGGGCTGCTCCCATTAATAACCTTGCACTCCTCCACCAGTACTCCAAAATATTATTAACTTTGGCTTAAAAGCCTCCGAGCCAAAATCCAAAATACACCAAAAATACATAAATGGTACTTTAAAATTATGGGTCTTACAGAGAAGCAACTGAATTCAGAGGCAACAAGCAATGAAAGCATAAATAGTTTGACACATAGATTTATCATGGTTCACCACTAACTTGGCTACATCATGTCCCCTCATTCAGAAGGCTTTAATCCACTAATTCAAATACCTTGAATTACAAAGCACCTGACCCTCCAAGGCAGTCTTCCCAAACAGTCTGACAACCCCAGACACTTAAGGAACTAACTACTTTGACCCTACAAGCCAAGTCTTCTCCTAACAACCTGTCAACCCCAGATTAAAGAAGGAACTAAACCACTATTGAGTTGGATACAAAAGATTGGAACTTTAGTAGTTGCTTCTAATAAAGTTGATAATAATAATAACTATCACACTCTAAGAAAAGAACACTCAAAATATTTCTAACTTGAATAAGTGTTTCTGTCTTTGAAATCTAAAATTACTCTTTTCTACTTTACGACGTATCTTGTTCATATTGAGTTTGTAAATTCTCCATATTGATTCGGTTCCTATTTTATTTAGATTGAGTCTGTAAATTCTTCAGATTGATTCTGTTCATATTGATCAAATCTTCTTCAAATTTTAACCATATCTTATTTTCAACTTGGTCAAAGATTTTCTTCAATTATAAATATGAATCAAATCTTATTTTAGATTTTCGTCAATTATAAATTTGAATTAGATCTTATTTTAGATTTTCTTCAATTATAAATCTGAATCAAATTTTATTTTAGATGTTCTTCAATTATAAATTTGAATCAGATCATCTTTTAGATTTTCTTCAAAAACATGAATCTTTTTTCATACCCTTTGAAGTGAAATATATTGTTCTTATCAAATTCTTTTGTTATCATCAAAACTCTAAGTATAAAATCAACTTAGTTCCAACAAATAGTGTAGGTTCTATTGTTACCTTCTAAACATAGACTCCGTGCTCATTTATACATTTTTCAAACTGCTTGGTTCAAGCCATATAGAGCTTTGTTCCAAGCCCTAAGAATGCTGACTTACATCCAATTGATGCATGATCCATCCTTTGTAACTGACCATTGATACTACAAGTCTAACTGTTTCAATTCTGGCTACGGTGCAAAAACATCATCATAATCCAATCCATGCTTCTGCAGAAATCCCTTTTCTATAAGCATGGCTTTGTACTTGGCAAGTTGTCCATCAAGCTTCATCTTGATTTTATAGACCCATTTCACATCAATTGGTCTCTTGTGTAATGACACGATCATCAGCTCCCAGGTTTTATTCTTTTATATGGAATTGAGCTCTTCCTCCATTGCTAGTCTCCATTTTGGATCACTTAAGGCCTCATCGTCACCCACTAGTTCAGATTTAGACTACAATGCAAAATGTATTAATTTTCCATCGGAATTTATAGTTGCATCATATGCTAATTCATATTGATTCAATCTTATTAAGGGTTGTCTGATTCTCCCATAACGCCTCACTAGATCTGGAGCTGGCTGAGGTTCTGATCCTGGCACCTGATCAATGTCCAGCTCAATTTCCACTAACTTGCTATAGCTGGTTGTGGCCTCTATCTTCCAGTCCCAACCTTTTGATTCATCCACAAATATGTCCCTACTTATGACTACTTTCCTCTTAGTTGGATCATTTGATTTATATGCTCTAGTTGACTCATATTCTAGCAATATCATTTGTTCAGTCATGTCATTCAGCTTTCTTCTGATTTGAGTGGGCACATGTTTGAAACATAGTGGTCCAAATACTCTTAGGTGACTTACATTTGGTGTCCTTTTAGACCAAACTTCTTCTGATGTCCTTGTGCCAAGTCTTTTAGTTGGACACCTATTCAATAAGTAAACTACACTAGACACTGCTTCTCCCCAAAATTTGTGAGACACTTTCTTCCCTTTCAGCATGGTTCTTGCCATGTTGAGAATAGTTATGTTCCTATTTTTTTAGCCCCATTGTGTTGTGGTGTATATGGTGCAGTCACTTCATGAATCGTTACCTCTTTGTCACAGAACTCATGGGAATGATACTCACCACCTCCATTTGTCCTAATCACCTTAAGATTGCAGTCACTTTGTTTATCTGTCATTAACTTGAATCCTCTAAACACAACCAACACTTCACTCTTCTTCTTGATTAGATAGATCCAATTTTTCCTTGTAAAATCATTAATGAATGTTACAAAATAATTGTTGCCTCCTATTGATGTTTCTTCAAATGGTCCACAAACATCCGGAAATATTACCTTTATCTTATTTGAGGATCGAGTTGGCACTTAAGCTTTGAATGAGTTTCTATGTTGTTTAGTCTGGAAACATTCTTCACATAACTCCTTTGGCATTTGAATTTCAGAGATTCCTTGCACCATTTCATCATCTTGCAGCATATGAACGCTTCTGAAATTCAAGTGGCCAAACCTTTGATGCCATAACCAGCTTTCACTTCTGACTTCAACATTCAAGCACTTATTCTCATTGATTAGTATTTCAATTTTGAAGGTTTTGTTCTTTGATAGTGGTGCCTTCAAGATCAATCTTCTTGAACTATCAAACATCCTCATTTCACCATGCTCCATCTTCATTGAGTATCATTTTTCCAATAGTTGTCCAAGACTCAACAGATTATTCTTCATGTTTGGCACATAAAGCACATCACATATAAAGGATTGTTTGTCATCTCTCATTTGAATTAGTACCTTGCCAACACCTTCGATTGATATTGTGTTATTGTCTACAAATATGATTTCTCTTTTCACTTTCTCATCAATGCTTACAAACCACTCCTTATGCTTGATCATATGATTAGAACAACTCGTGTCAAGATTCCACAATTCTAGGCAGTCATCATCTGAATTAGTGATAGCCACTAGTAGTACATTATCTGAACTTGAGTTCTCAACTGCCATCTAAGCTTCATCATCCTGTCTTTGTACCTTCTTGGATCTACATTCATCTGTAAAGTGCCCCCATTTTTTACAATTATAACATTGAATCCCTTTCTTGTCAAACTTCTTATTACTATTTGATTTCTTGCTGTAATTATCATTGTTGATCTAGTTTCTTGAATTTCCAGCAGCCCCTTCATCTGAATCATGCTTCTTGTGCCATTTAGATTTTCCCTTTCCTTTCTCGTATTTCACTCCATCTTGATTAACTTTCTTGCTGACTTGAGCTTGCAACGCATGCACTTGAGTTGTTGTACTTCTTTCTTTTAATCTCAGTTCATGAGCTTCTAGTGATCCTTGCAAGTCTTCCACTTTCAATGTCTTAATGTTCTTTTATTCTTCTATGGCCACACTACGCGATCATACCTTGGAGTCAATGTTCTCAGAATCTTCTCAATGATCATCATCTCATTTATTAGTTCACCATTACTTTGCATTTGATTGGCAATTTGCTGCACTCTACTGAAGTAATCAACCATATTTTTATCTTCCTCCATCTACAATAATCCATACTGCCTTCTTAGCATTTGTAGTTTCACTTTCCTAGTTTTTCCACAACCCATGTAATATTTCACCAAGATATCCCATGCCTCCTTTAATGTAGATGCCTTTGAAATCCTCTAAAAGTTTTTGGAATCCACACTTTGCTGGATGTAAAACAATGCCTTGCAATCTCTTTTCTTGAAATCTTTTAATGTTGCCTATTTCCTTTCTATTGGAATAGAATCTAGCTCTTCATAGCCTTCTTGGAAAATCTTAAACACTTCTTGAACTCCCAGTAATGATCTCATAGATGCAGACAATCTCTCCCAATTTTCTCCATCAAGGATTGACAAGTTGGATGGAAAATTCCCTAATCCATTCATGATTTCTTTTATTTCTTTCACTCGCACTTATATTTCCCAATTTTGAACCCCTCACATTTTTTACTCGTGTTTCCTTAGATTAGAACCTCAAGCTCTTGATGCCAATTGTTAGAACAGATTGTATAACTAAGAGAAATTGAAATTGAGAAGAAAAAAGTAAAATAGGAATGTTCTGGTAAACAAAGATTGATCAGTTACTACTCAAGAATCTTCTTGGTATTACAGATTTATATCAAACAGTTTTTATAGTAACTGCTAAAACAGAATTCTAACATTCTTAACTATTTCTAACGAACTTGTAACTTCCTCTAATATCATTTGTGAATTACAATTTTATTAACAATTATATCACCTCAAGGATATCCAACCAAATTTATATCATAGTTATCTAAGAGATGCTTGAATAATGAAGTAGAATACGAAGCCGTAATCGCAAGGCTTAAACTATTGTTCAGTTTTAAAGCTGGTAGCGTTTTTGATAGAGGAAATTCAAATTGGTTATCAACCAATTAGATTGAATTTATAAATGTGTAATTCCAAATTTGCTAAAGTGCTTTTAATATACTAAGAAGTTGATGGCATTGCTCAAATAGTTCAAAATGTTTCTAGTTATAAATTATTGACAAAACATTTTCCTAAAATCATTAAGGTCCAGAATGTTATCGACAAATGCAAGATGGAAGTCATGAATACTGATGAAATTAAAACCAATGACTAGAGAATGAAAATTATTAAGGAATGAAAATTTCTAGTTATAAATTATTGAGAAAACATTTTCCTAAAATCATTAAGGTCCAGAATGTTATCGACAGAATGTTATCGACAAATGCAAGATAGAAGTCATGAATACTGATGAAATTAAAACCAATGACTAGAGAATGAAAATTATTGAATACTTATGTAATATGAATTCGGGGTCTGATAAAAAAGTAAGATATATAGCTGTATTCTATATTACAAGTAGAAATTTGAGTTTTTAATACAACGAATTAAGTCGTTTACGTGCCACCACACTTAACAAATGACGTGGACGTATGTTTAAATCGGTTGCCTGGGTATACGAGTTAACAAAATGAGGCGGTAACAATTTTTTAAATATGTTTAACGCGTTTAATATGGTTATATTGGTAACTAAATTAAGAGATACGGTAAAAATAAATACAAAAAAATTAATATATCTCATCTATCTTCCTCTATGTTTAAGTTCGTTACTTAGTAAATAACTTAATAAAACGAGGCGGTGACAATTTTGTAAATATTTAAAACTTGTTTAATATGATTATCTCTAAAACTCCACATTGTATTCCCTAACCTCCATATCGTGAAACTTAAAACCTGACTACCTGGCTTTCTTCAAACGTCAACTTCACAACCCGTCGCCGCCGTTTTATCTTCACCACTTCGTCAATTTGTTAAGACAGGTTTGATTCTCAAGTTCATGCTCAGTGAATATTAAACTTTATAACTTTCTACCATTACAATTGTTGATAATTTATTATGTAAGTCATATAACAATAATTGTTCACATCTTACGTTGCTAAAATGATTAGTATATATAGACATAAGTTCTTTTCCAAATAATAACAACATTACATCTTATTTGAGGGAGAACTATGTATTTTGGGAAAGAAAGGAAGAAAAATGACATGCCAAACACATTCTTTTGAAGTCTCTCTTTATCATTTTGTTTTCTTTTGTTTGGAGACTAGAGATGAACTCATTTTTTGCATTTTCTTTTTTCTTTTTTCTGCTAAATTTTGCATTTTCTTATTGAAGTATATGGTACAATATTTCTTCTTCATCTTATGCTTCATAATTTTGAAAAAAATAACAATATGCTTTATAAGATTTGTTTTTATGTTTTTGGTTGGATGCAAGAAATTTTTCCAGTTGTATTAGCAAGTTAAACTACATATTTTACATCTTCAATTTTGTATAATTTGTGTGTGGACAGAATAGGGAGCAAAACAATATTCAAAATAATAACAATAAGGAAGAAAACAATAATATACTATTAGATTACTCTAAGCTAACGTCAATACAACACTTTAGGACAATAAATAAAAAGGTAAACTATACACTTCTTGGACAATAAAATTATTTTAGTTTTAATCTTTCACCTTAATCTTTACGGTTATTTATTTTTAACAAAAGTAGTTATGGGTCGTAGTTGGACAAATGTTAATCGTTTGAGTGAAGTGTATAAAAAAGGTGTGGAGGAAGTTTTAAAATTTGCTCTAAAAAACTTCCTAAAAGTGAAGGAAAGTTTTATTGTCCTTGTGTTAAATTTTAAATGGAAATAGGTTATATTTTGAAAAAAAAATAAGAAATTCTTCTTATTTGTTCTGGGATTTGTCAGAGTTGTACAAAATGGATATGGCATAGTGATTCCTTAAACATGAAAAATGTATCAGAAAGAGATGAAGTTCGTGAAGATATGGACAATTGACTTGAAGGCATGATTCTTGATATTGGAAAAGAGACTTTTCAACATGAACATGTTTTTGATAGTTTGTGCCATGACAAATAAGAGGCTTTGTATCAGGGATGCACTAACTTCACATGATTGTCTGCGTTCCTGATATTGTTCAACTTGAAAGTGACAAATGGATGGACAGACAAAAGCTTCATGGAATTGCTTAAGTTGTTGAATGAAATACTTCCCGAAGATAACACATTACCAAACCGTTATTATGAGGCTAAGAAGATATTGTGTCCAATGCGTATGCAGTATAAGAAAATACGTGCATGCCTAAATGAGTTTGAAGAGTTGAACCTAAGTCCTAGGTGTGGGTTCTCACACTATAAAGTGAAGGATGTTGATTCCAATTGTGATTAAAGCACAATAGGTCCTTCTGCGATGGTGCTATGGTATCTTCCAATAATTCCAAGGTACAAATTATTATTCGTTAATATCAATGATGCAAAGAATATTAGATGGCATGCTGATGAGAGACAACATGATGGAAAACTTCGTCATCCGACTGATTCATTGCAATGGAAGAAAGTTGATGAATTGTATCCTCAATTTGGGAATGAGCCAATAAACCATAGACTTGGACTTTCCACAGATGAAATGAACCCATACGGTAACTTAAGTAGTAACCATAGTTCATGGCCTCATTTGATTTGCATGAAACGCAAATACATTATGTTATCTGTGATGATTTCGGGTCTAAGGCAACCTGGAATTACACAGATGTTTATCTTTGTCCTTTGATTGAAGACTTGAGAATTCTTTGGGAGGAAGGTGTTGAAGTGTTTGATGGTTATTTTTGTTATTATTTTAAAATACATGCAATGTTATTTTGCACCATCAATGATTTCCATAGTTGTAGTGTAAAGGGACATAAAACGTCTCCAATATGTGAAGAAGACACATGCTACCTCCAATTAAAACATGGAAGGAAAACTGTTTACGTTGGACACTGGATATTTCTTAGACATTTTATTCGTGTGATGCACGTTTAGAAAAAGATGGTTTGAATGCTCGTTTGGATATGGTTGAGATAGGTATATGACAAGAATTAGCTCCACAATCATCAGGTAAGCGAACATATTTGCCTCTAGATTGTCATACCTTATCAAAATATGAGAGAAGACTTTATTGTGAGTCTCTAAGGACATTAAAAGTGCCAACGGGACATTCTTTAAATGTAAATAGTCTTATCTCAATGGAATATCTAAAATTAGTTGGTTTAAACTCTCATGTATTAATACAACAACTACTACAAGTGGCTATTAGTGGAATATTGCCTAAAAAAGTGAGAGATGTTTTAACTAGGTCGTCCTTATTTTTTAGTGCTATATGTAGCAAAGTCATTGATCCTAAAAAATTAGATGAGTTGGAAAATGAAGCTGTTATTATTTTGTGCCAACTGGAGATGTATTTTCCTCCGTCTTTTTTGACATTATGGTTCACTTAATTGTTCATATAGTGAGAGAAATTAGATTGTAAGGTCCTATTTATTTAAGGTGGATGTATCCAATTGAGCGATGCATGAAGATCTTAAAAGGGTATGTGAAGAATCCAAACCATCCTAAAGCAACTATTGTTCAAAGGTACATGCAGAAGAAGCTATTAAATTTTGTTTAGACTATATGTCAAAAGCAGACACTATAGGAATTCCTAAGTCTTGTCATGAGGAGAGATGGACAGTTAAAGTTATACGAGGTTTAAAACTTAAGAGCACAAGGCGTGAGGAATTACTTCAAGAACATTTGTATATATTGAATAATATTGAGGACGTTCAACCTTACATTTCTACTCACAAAAACATTGTCAATAAACTTACCTTTCTATTGAATAATTTTGGCATCAATAGTTATGCTCAATTCATTGTTAGCCTTTGACATTTCCCGATAATCACTATGAGAGCTTGAAAACCCTCAAGGTCCCCTGAAGAAAACTATTTTTCATGCATAGAAAGTTTGGATTTTAAGTTATCCAACGAACTTCGAAGAGCTAAACTTACCAAATAATTCAATAAGAGATCTAGATCTAAAGCAATTTCTCGAAATTCTTGAATCAATGATTTAACAGTTACTGCAGTCTTTGACACCTAACTTCCATGATGGATTTGTATGGTGGAATCTTTTGAAGTACCAAATGAAGAGACCAAATCGTTAATTTCAGCCAAAGCATCTTCATTAAGCTTTTTTTGAAAGACGTTCACGTCAAAGCCCATGTTACTTGAACCACTAATGTTAGGCAAAGACAAATGGTCGAGATTTACTACAGGTTGATCGTCAGTTAGTGTTGAAGCTAGTGTCAAGTTTACTCCCTCTAACTCACAATCATTCGATTCAGGTCCCTCTTGTTGGAGTCAAGTTGGTTTTATACTTTAATTTTTGACGTTAACAAAAGTATTTTATTAGAACAATATATTTGACTTCACATAGTATGAAAGAAGATTCATGTTTATGAAGTCAATCTAAAATAAAAATTGATTCAAATTTATGATTGAAGAAAATCATTCACCAAGTTGACAAGAAGATTTGATCAAGATTTATCACAAACAGATATGAATTATTTACAAGAAGATTTGATCAATATTTATTACAAGAAGATTTGTTCAAGATTTATCTACAAAAAGATTTGATCTAAATTTATCACAAGATACGAATTATTTATACGATATGATCAAGAATTGTTTAAAAGATGAAACACATAGAAGAAGATACATTTACTATTTGCAAAGATATGATTCATATTTTAACAAAGGACAAAAATATTGAATTGGACTTAGTCATATTCCTACTTGTAAAAGTTCAAGAACAGGTAACCACTATGTTCCCACACAGATCAAAGCCAGAAATTGGAAGGAAGCTTTATTTGAAGAATTTACGAAAGCAATCTTAACATAATATGAACTGTATCGATTTGAAGAATTTACAAACTCAATTTGAACAATGAATAAATTGAAGTCCTAATTTTATCTATAAATAGATACTCAAGGCTGGAAAAAAATATCATCAAAAAAATCATAAAAGAGTAGAAGAACTCAATGCACTTTTCAAGTTCAAAAGATAAAAATCGTGTTGTGGCATCAATATCTTACTTCGAGATCATTGAAGAGATTTTGGATGTCGATTTTATTAAATTTAAAGTTCTTGTTTTAAAATGTAAATTGATTGACAAAAACAACGGTGTTAAAATTGATGAATTTGGTTTTACATTGGTAGACCTTGAAAAAGTAGCATATCTGGATGAGCCTTTTATTATGGCATCTCAAGCAAGACAAGTGTTTTATGTTAGTGATCTTTCTAACAAAAGGTGGTCGATGGTTCTCCAAGGTAAGAGCATGTATGGACCTAATGAAAGTTTAGATTCACTGCCAGATATTTTTTAAGGTCTACCAATGTAGACGAAGATGTGTATGCCGCTCATGATCATCATCAAGAAGGGATATGAGAGAATATTCAAAGACGACAATTTTAAGAAATAAAACGGTACAATATCGTAGTTTTATATATAAAAAATTTGCTTTGTTTATAATTTTTTACTTACAATAGTATCATCCTTATATGATAGTTTATATATTGTGTCATGTTTTTGACCATAATCATATATTTTTAAAACAAAGACACATGGTTGATCCCTCAACTCCTTCACAAAGCGGATCACATACTATAACTCTACCCAAAAAAAGAGTAGACGCGACACACGAACGACAAAGCTGTTACGTAAGTTTAAATAGGGTGATAAGTTATCCTTTGATTTTGATCAATCAATTGGACTACCTATAGGTGATAACAGGAAAGCTTTCATTGGTCATGTGACTTCCCTTGCTCGAGACTAAGTAAGTATTTTGGCCAATGAAATGGATAAAGTACATGAAGACGTGAAGAAAAAAATTTGGGCAGAGATCCTATATATATATATAGTGGTGTGCTATCTTAGAAGTTTTGTTAGAAGTTTGTAGCAGAGATCCTAGGGTGGGATTTGTACATTTTCTGACAATAGTGGAAATATCTCTTGTAGTGTGCAAGAGAGTAGACTGGATGGACCCTTGGTCATAAGGGGAACCAGGATAATATATGTGTTCATTTATTTTTCTGCCAAAAACGATCATCAACAATAAAGAAAAAACAAAGATAAAAACTCCATGGACTAACGATGATAAAAGAAAAGTGTTGTTCAATAAGAAGGCTAAAAATATGCTACAATCAGCACTTGGAATGGATGAATTCTTTCGTGTATCCCACTGCAAAACGACCAAAGAAATATGAGATACGCTTGAAGTAACTCATGAAGGGACTATTGAGGTAAAAAGATCTAAACTCTATACATTATCTCAAGAATATGAAATATTTCAAATGCTGCCCGAAGAGTCTATCTTAGACTTACAAAAAAGGTTCTCCCACTTAACCAACCACTTATCGGCACTCGGAAAAATCTTCACCAACGATGAATTAAATCTAAAAGTATTAAGGTCATTAACGAGGGTCTGGCAACCAAAAGTGACATCAATTTCCAAAAAGAAAAGCCTATCCAAAATGTCTCTTTCTGCATTGTTCGGAATACTTCAAGATCACGAAATCGAACTTGGAAGGTTAGAACAGAATGAAAGTCAAGAAAAAAAGACCAAAAACATTGCTTTAAAGGCTGAATCAAAAGAAAAAATCAAGGACGAAAATTCAGATGAAGATGAAAACATCACCTTCCTTGTTAAGAAATTAGGTAAGTTTCTTAAAAACGATAAAACGTTCAAAAAGAAAAGTTTCAGAAAGAAGGGTAGTTCTACCTCAAGCCAAAACTTCACTTGCTTTGAATGTGGTAAGCAAGGACATATTATGGCAGAATATCTGAATATTATTAAGAAAAATACCATAAAAAAGAAAGACTTCAAAAAGGCATACATAGCATGGGAAGACAACGAAGCGAGTTCATATTCGGAAACAGAAAGTGACGAATGCGCGAATGTTGCATTAATGGCATCGCATCAATCGGATGACGAAGAAGAGGTTAGTAACATAAACTCCCCTCATCATAATAAAACTAATAGTGAATTAATTATAGAATATAATGATGCTCAAAATTCCATTAAAGAACTACTTATCGAATGTAAAAATCTGTTCAAATTAGTGTCAATCCAAAAGAAACAAATTTCAACTCTTCAAGAAAAAGTTGACACTATGGAGAAGGATTCTAAAAAAATAAAACAGAATTTTACATGCAATAAGTGGGATTCTCTCTCTTTCAAAGTTGTTCAATTAAATATAGTAATTGAACGATACGAAGATGGACAAATGGGATTGGAAAACGTTTTAAATATGCAAAGATACTCAAATGACAAAAGTGGTCTTGGATACCCAAAATTTGATCAACCAAGCTTGAATAAAACCATTTTTGTTAAAGCGAGTAACCAACTCAATCAAGACAAGGTTATAATTATGCAAAAAGATCATCATTATAAAAAGAAAATTATTCAAAAGAAATCTCATAAAAAAATAGATTTACTTCTACTTGTTCTTATTGTGGTCTTAATGCTCATACACCTAATGCCTGCCACGTTAGAAACTTTAGTGTTTCAAAAGGGTATTATGTGTGGGTAAAGAAAGGTACTAACCATCAAAGACCAAAAGCACATTGGGTACCTAATAAAACCTGATTTTAATTTTGTAGATATGCACGCAAAGTACCTCAAATATGTGGTACTTGGATAGTGGGTGCTCTAAACATATGACGGGTGATAAAACAAAATTTTCATCTTTAACTCTTGAATCAAAAGGTTATGTTGTCTATAGACACAACAACAAAGGAAAAATTTTAGGCATTGGAAAGGTTGGTACAACCCCATCTCCTTCGATTGAAGATGTTTTATATGTTGATGATTTAAAACACAATCTCATAAGCATTAGCCAGCTTTGCGACAAAGGATACAAAGTAGCCTTCAACAAAGATGAATGCATCATCCAAAATGAAGCTACAAATGAAATTCAGTTTGTCGGTAAGTGCTTCAAAAACATCTTTATACTTAATCTTGATGATTTATCCTTAAAAATGAAATGTCTTTTGGCGAGTGACAACAATGATGCATGGCTATGGCATAAAATAATTGCACATATCCATATGGATCATTTAAACAAGTTAGTCAAGCATGACCTTGTTGTAGGCTTACCAAAGTTGAAATTTATAAAGGATAAATTGTGTGATGCTTGTCATAAAGGTAAGCAAACAAAGATTTCTTTCAAACATAAGAATGTTATATCAACTTCAAGACCACTTCAATTAATACATATGGACTTGTTTGGTCCATCAAGAACCAAAAGTCTTGGTGGGAATTCATATGGACTAGTAATTGTTGATGATTACTCAAGGTTCACTTGGACCTTATTTTTGGCAAATAAAAATGAAGCTTTCAAAGCATTTAAAAACTATGTCAGACTAGTCCAAAATGAACAATCAGCCAAAATTGTATCAATTAGAAGTGATCATGGAGGAGAATTTCAAAATGCATCTTTTGTAGAATTTTGTGAAGAAAATGGAATTTTCCATAATTTTTCTGCACCAAGAACACCTCAACAAAATGGGATTGTTGAGAGAAATAAGAGATCTTTGGTAGAACTTGCAAGGACCATGCTAAGCGACTCAAGTCTACCAAAATATTTTTGGGCAGATGCTGTAAACACAACATATTATGTATCCAACCGGGTAATAGTTCGGCCAATTCTTAAGAAAACTCCTTATGAACTCTACAAAGTAAGAATGCCCAATATCTCCCACTTCCACATTTTTTGACGTAAGTGTTTTGTACTGAACAATGGAAAGGATAACCTTGGAAAATTCAATGAGAAAGCCGATGAAGGTATCTTTATTGGTTACTCATTATCTAGTAAAGCTTTTTGAATTTTCAATAAGAGTACTCTATTAGTCGAAGAACCCCTTGAAAAAGGACACAAACATTTCTTATGATGATGATGTAAGTAATGATACAAGCAAAGAAAATCAAGATGTCAACCAATTCAAGAAAATTAAGTCAACGTTGAAAAGCAAGATCATAATCTTCCTAAGGAATGGAGAACCCATAGAGATCACCCAATTGATAACATTATCGGTGATATCAACAAAGGAGTTACAACAAGGCTAAAACTTCAAGATGCTTGCTTGAATATGGCATTCGTTTCACAAATAGAACCCTCCAAGATTGGTGAAGCACTTAAAGATTATCAATGGATACTTTCCATGCAAGAAGAACTAAACCAATTTGAAAGAAGCAAAGTATGGGAACTCGATCCTAATCTTAGAAATAAACACATCATTGGTACTAAATGGGTGTTTAAAAATAAACTAGATGAAAATGGTATAGTTGTCTGAAACAAGGCAATATTAGTTGCTCAAGGATACAATCAGGAAGAAGGGATTGACTTTGATGAAACATTTGCTCCGGTAGCAAGGATAGAAGCAATTCGGTTATTACTCGCTTATGCTTGTTCCATGAATTTTGAATTACTTCAGATGGATGCCAAGAGTGCTTTTCTCAATGGATACATTAATGAGGAAGCCAATGTCAAACAGCCACCCAACTTTGAAGACTTCAAGAATCCTTCACATGTTTTCAAATTAAAGAGGGCTTTTTACGGGTTGAAACAAGCTCCAAGAGCTTGGTATGATAGGCTAAGTAACTTCTTATGTGAACGAGGGTTTGAAAAAGGTAAGGTTGACAAGACATTATTTATTAAAAGAACTAACAATCACACCTTACTTGTTCAAATCTACGTTGATGATATCATATTTGGATCAACCAATAAAGAGATATGTGAAGAATTCTCACTAATGATGCAAAGAGAATTTGAAATGTCCATGATGGGAAAGTTAAATTATTTTCTTGGACTCCACATCAAGCAACTCAAGAATGGCATCTTCATAAATCAAGCAAAGTATTGCAAGGAATTGTTAAAAAGATTTGAGATGGAAAACAGCAAAGAATGTGCAACTCCTATGGGATCAGGAACCTATGTTGACAAAGATGAATCTGGTATTTCAATAGACATATCAAAATATCGAGGTATGATTGGATCTTTATTATATCTAACGGTCAGTCGGCCAGATATTATGTTTAGTGTATGTTTGTGTGCAAGGTTTCAGGAAAATCCCAAAGAGTCGCATCTTGTAGCAGTAAAAAGAATTATGAAATATTTGAAAGGAACAACTAATGTAGGCCTATGGTATCTAAAGGATAGCATATGTAGTCTCATTGACTATTCGGATTCTGATTATGCAAGATGCAAAACGGATCGTAAAAGCACAAGCAACACTTGCCATATCTTAGGTAATGCATTAGTATCATGGTCCTGTAAAAAGCAAGCTTGTATTGCCCTTAGCACTGCTGAAGCTGAATACATAGATGTAGGAAGTTGTTGTGCACAGATTCTCTGGCTCAAACAGCAATTATATGACTATGGACCTGATCTCGGATGCATTCCACTAAAATGTGACAACACCAGTGCAATAAATATCTCAAAGAATCCAATCATGCACTCTCGAACTAAACACGTTGATATACGTCATCACTTTCTACGAGATCATGTGCTCAAAGGCAATGTTGAAGTAACTTTTGTGGATTCACACAATCAATTAGCAGACATCTTCATAAAATCTCTACCTAAAGACTCTTTTTACAAGATACGAAGCGAACTTGGCATTTTAAATGAAAACGATCTCTAAATTGCAAAGGTATCTATACTTTGTCATCTTTCTTCAAGATCTAAAATCTCCTCTTGATAAGTTGTTAGAATTAATTCTTTGAACTTAATCTTTTCTTCATATATGAATATGTGTTTTATATGCTGTATTTTCTGTGGAAAAATTCATTTTTAAACAAAACTCGATAATGTAGTCGAATACACAGTAATTGTATTCAAATACATGTTTCCAGAAACTCTTGTATTCGAATACAACCCATGTGTAGTCGAATACACGTTCCCAGAAAAATCTGTATTCGAATACAACAAGGGTGTAGTCGAATACAGTTTCACGATTTTCCCCAAATATAAAAGTTGCTTCGCATTTTTAGGTTATTTTTACAACTCAGTATTCGAATACAGCTGTGGGATTCATCCTCTCCTCCAAAATCTCATCCTATCTTGCTTCCAACAAGTTACCCAATCAACCCACATTGCATCTAAGATCATTCCCCACTCAAAGTAACCTTTCAAACCTCAAAATTTCTAATCTTTGTGAAATTCGTGAATCCTTTTTTAACCTCCATTTTTCTCCCATATCCGTGAATCTTCATTAAAACCATGGATGCTCGCAAAAGAGGATCAAGAACCAAGCATGCCACTGTGGATCCTTCAAATAGGAGGGCTAGAAATGATACTGTGGCCGATTTATCTCGCTTTCTTCACTCGCTAGAAGAAATTGATCGGTTTCGCACCCACTACTTCGACAAAAGACTCATTACTCCCAAATATGGTACTCTTGATTCCTTTTCGACTCTTAAATTTCCTGAGTTACTCAAAGCTCAACACTTAGAGGCATTCATAGATTACAATAGTCCCATTTATCCTGATTTGGTTAGGGTCTTTTACTGTAATCTCATGAAAGACGGATCTAAGCTAGTGTCTCAGGTTAAGGGTAAACACATTGAGTTAGAAACTCACATTATTGGAGAAATCTTGCAGCTTCCATTTGAGGAACAGAAAATTAGACCCGGAAATATGTGTGAATGGGTGAGTATTACAAAATATGATGCATATGCTACGTTGTGTCGCTTTAACAAAGCGACCATTGAACGAAAAAGGACACAAGCTGGTTCAGATTTTGCTCGTCAACGGTACGTAGTTGGAAATCTCACCATTGACTACAGGCTCCTGCACTACTTTCTGAGTTACATTTTGGTTCCTAAGGCTGGAAATTACTCTCAGATATTAGAATTTGAACTTCAGATTATGTACTTCATGTTCGAAGGATGTCCGCTCAACTGGGCTTACTTTGTCCGCTCTGTGATGTTTGCTTCAAAAGACGCGGTTAGCTTACCTTAGGAATTCACTAGAATTTTGGATCACTTAAAAGTAGATTTTTTAGGAGAAGTCATGTACACACAAACCAAGGACAATCGGCTTCACTTGAGTGTGCTTCCGAGTATGAAGATCATATGGAATGAACAACAATATGCTTATGTTCATAAAGGTGATCTGGGTCAATCTTCTACTGTTGCCCAAGTAGAGGACACCGCATCCGATGATGATCATGTTTCAAATCGCATGGTCATGGACAAACTGGATTCCTTACAGACATTCATCACTACCCAATTCCAAAACATGACCACCTCCATCAACACCTGCTTTCAAACCATCAAAACTACTATTGTTCACAACCATGACACATTAGCTCATCACCTTAATAGTTTATCTGCCAAGATTGGCCATCTTCACCTCCCACCGGATGTTGACATGTAGTTCGATACTTGGAATGTATTTGTTGTAGTTTGTTTGCTTGTGTAATGCTTTATGTTGTTATCGTTAAAACTTCTTGACTATATCTCTCTTTTGTGATGTACTAAGTTGAACATGATTCCATTTTATATTATGTAATCCTCCTTTGATTACCTTGTGTGGTGCTTTCACTTTATTAGTTTGTCATAATCAAAAAGGGGGAGAATGTAAAACGCATGTTTTTGATGAAGACAAAGACCAAGAATTGTGATCAAAGCAACAAAGCTAAAAAAGAAGTCCAAATAGCATATGTCAACTATAATCAAACATAATAAGTGTTTAAATAAATGTAAAGGTACATGATACAATCAATACTTCAAAAGTACATGAGAACCATTCATCTTTGCATATGCATAAAAAGGATTTTTATTACATTAACAATGTTTAATATTAAAGTTTTTGACAAACAGCAATGTCGTATTCGAATACAACATATTGTATTCGAATTCAGATGATAAGTCAGTAGCAAAAACTTGAAATATGTATTCGACTACGAGGTGTTGTAGTCGAATACAAGTGCTAAGTCAGTAGCTCAGACTACACATCTGTATTCGACTACAACCTGATGTAGTCGAATACAAACAGCAAGTCAGTAACAAAATACACTTATTTGTATTCGACTACATGACCTTTGTATTTGAATACAAGATGAAAATTTTGAATAAATTTGAACATTATAAGAAGTGTATTCAAATACATACATGTTGTATTCGAATACACCTAGAAACAATGCAATTTTTTAGATCTGAAATGGCTCTAGATCATTGCATTTGTTCATCAAAACTCTTTGAACAATGGCCACCTATATGAAGTAATGTCTATGGAGTATAAATACCCCATAGTTTCAGATTAATGGACACACAATCCTACTACCAAACCTTGAATAACTTTGATCAAATTTCTGATTTATTTTCAAAGTTAATTTTTCTTATTTCAAGTATTTGCATTACATTTTCATATCATTGAGAAAGGTTCTCAAAGTACTCTTGAAATAATCTTGGATTGATATCATTAAACCATTCTTATTCTTATTCCAAATCAAATTACATTGTATGTAAAAGAAAGTAGTACTTTCTTAAAGTAGTCTAATCTAAGATAGTGGTGTGCTATCTTGGAAGTTTTGTTAGAAGTTTGTTGCAGAGATCCTAGGGTGGGATTTGTACATTTTCTGACAATAGTGGAAAAATCTCTTGTAGTGTGCAAGAGGACTGGATGTACCCTTGGTCAAAAGGGGAACCAGGATAATATATGTGTTCATTTATTTTTCTGCCATTTATCTTGTTGATACATTATCGTAAATTAGAAAATTAAATCACCAAATCTCTAAAAACAAGAAAATTTATAAACACCTAATTACCCCCCTCCCCCTCTTAGGTGCACCTCTGTTCTTACAGAAACTGGATTAGGGGTTTTCAAAACCGTCAAACACAAATCTCCGCTTTTCTTCGACTTCTGAGTTTCATTTCGAGAAGTGACAGAAGATAAAGTTGCTCATCTCCATGCTACGGTACTAGTGAGCCAACTTTAAAAGCGACGACGCAAGCGAAGTTTTTTCCGAAATTAATCGTGGTGCCGTAATCGCTTGTTAAAGCTATCGATAAGGTAAGGGCTCCTTCCAAATTTTCAGCTTGCATATAGGATGCTATGTGTGTATTTGTGGAGTTGGAATTTGCTGAAATGGATGTGTGATTTGTAGAAAATGAATTTAATTCATTTATGTGTGTTTTTGAGGATATTAAATTTGAGGTGTGGTTTGTGAAAATTAATTTGGCGTGATTTATGTTTGAAAATGTGGAAATTTATGGGTGATTGATGATTGAACTTGGTGTGGATTTTGTGGAATTTGAATGGATCGAATTTAATGTAAACTGTGGATTAAATTTGGTATGTGGTGGAGGAAAATATATGTTTGAGTATGCTCTTATTGAATTTGAAAATCATTAGTGTTAAATGGATATGAAAAATGGGGAATCTTTTAAAACATGCATTTACTTAATGATTGTTATGGAAAGAGTCAGAGTATGTTCATGCATTTCATAGTACATGGTGATCCCGATGGGGCCATGGTGATAGTGGTGACCGTGATGGGCCACGAGATGATGTCATGTGATTTGTTGGTTCATCTTATCCTTACGGGGATTATCGTGTTGTGTTGATCTGTGAGAGATTGCACTCTAGAACGTGCTGATCTATGAGAGATTACACTCTAGTAAACAGTGTAAGGCCTATGATAGGTGACACTTTAGTAAATCGTGTGGGCATGTGATGGGTGGCACCTTGATAATTAGTACAAGGCTTGTGATAGGCGGTACAATTATGATTTACGCCCCTTCGATGAGGATTTTTGGTTGAAATTCTAGAATTCATGCATTTTGGCATATACGCATTGCATTATGGTGTTTGGCACACGAGTCATGTTTGATGGACTACATGAACAGAATCTTTAGTCCATTCCAAGATAAATTTATTGTGGTGTTCATTGATGATATATTAATTTATTCAAGGACTGAGGAAGAACATTTGCGCTAAGTTCTTGAAATTTTACGCGAGAAGCAATTGTATGCCAATCTGTCGAAGTGTGAGTTTTGGATAGAAGAAGTGAATTTGTTAGGACATGTGATAACCAAGGAAGGAATCGATGTGGATCCAGAAAAGATTGAGACAGTTCTCGCTTGGAAACAACCTCAGACTGTCACTGACATACGAAGTTTCGTAGGACTGGCAGGGTACTACATGAGGTTTATTGAAGATTTTGCTAAGATTGTAGCTCCATTGACACAAATTACTAGAAAGGATCAACCGGTCGCATGGACGGAGAAGTGTGAGGAAAATTTTCAGTTACTAAAGAGAAAGTTGACAACCTCACCAGTATTGGTATTACCGTAATCAGAATAACCATATGAAGTTTACTGTGATGCATCTCACCAAGGTTTGGGATGTGTTCTAATGCAACACAAGAAAGTTGTAGCTTACGCCTCAAGGCAATTGAAGATTCATGAAATAAACTATCCTACTCATGACTTGGAGCTTGCTGTTGTAGGTTTTGCATTGAAGATGTGGAGGCACTATTTATATGGATGCACGTTTACAGTGTTCAATGACTATAAAAGTTTGAAATATTTGTTTGATCAGAAGGAATTGAACATGCGTCAGAGACGATGGATGGAGACTCTCAAGGATTTTGATTTCACACTGTAGTACCACCCTAGGAAGACCAATGTAGTGGTCGATGCGTTGAGTAGAAGAAGTGTGTCAGTATCTTCAACGGTGTTGGCTAGACAACAAGAGTTGTGGGAAGCTTTTAGAGACCTATACTTGAACATAGAGGTTGCACCAGGAATTTTGAAATTCAGAATGATTAAGATTTCGAGTGAACAACTTGAAGACATTGTGAATTCTCAAGATGATGTCTTAATTCAAGAGAAGAGGAACCTAATAGTGTAAGGGAAGACAACTGAGTTTAAGATCGGACCACATAATATTTTGAGATATAATGGTAGGATTTGTGTACCAGAAATTACAGATATGAGGAAAACAATTTTAGAAGAGGCTCATAAGAGTAAATTGAGTATTCATCCTGGAGCAACAAAGATGCATCAGGATTTGAGGCAGAATTATTGGCGGTCAGGAATGAAGAGACACGTAGCGGAGTATGTATCAACTTGTTTAACTTGTCAGAAAGCGAAGATGGAACATCAGCGACTAGCTGAAATGTTGCAACCTTTAGATATACCTGAATGAAAGTGGGACAACATTTCCATAGATTTTATAACTGGATTACCGAAAACAAGGAGAAAGAATGATTCTATATGGGTGATAGTCGATCGATTAACTAAATCCGCACACTTTTTACCAGTAAAGACCATCAATATGGTAGATAAGATAACCGAGATACACATTGTTGATATTGTGAGATTACACGGAGTACCGTCGAGTATCGTATCAGACCGTGATCCTAAGTTCACGTCGCACTTTTGGGGAGCATTGCATGAAGCGTTGGGAACGAAACTAAGATTGAGTTCAGCTTACCATCCACAAACGGACGGACAGACTGGGAGGACAAATCAGTCCTTGGAAGATCTTTTGAGAGCATGTGTATTAGATGATAGAGGAAGTTAGGATGACGTGCTTCCGTTGGTTGAGTTTACCTACAACAATAGTTTCCACGCAAGTATTGGAATGGCACCATATGAGGCTTTATACGGGCGCAAGTGTCAAACTCCTTTGTGTTGGTATAAGGACGGTGAAAGTATGATTGTAGGACTGGGGATGGTACAACAGACTACAGATAAGGTCAAGAAGATAAAAGAGAAAATAAGGAATTCACAAGATCGTGAGAAGAGTTATGCGGACAAGCGTCGCAAACTTTTAGAATTCGAACAGGGTGACCATGTATTTCTAAAAGTCATGCCTACGACTGGAGTTGGTAGAGCCTTGAAATCGAAGAAATTGACTCCGAAATTCATTGGACAATATCAGATTTATGCACGAATTGGACCTGTTGCTTATCGGATTGCATTGCCTCTGATGCTGTCCAATACTCATGACGTTTTTCATGTGTCACAATTGAGAAAATACCTTGCAGATCCGTCTCATGTGATCGAACCAGACACAATTCAACTGAAGGATAACTTGTCATTTGAAGAATTACCTGTAAGAATTGATGACAGGAAGATTAAGCGATTAAGGAACAAGGATGTTTCGTTGGTCAAGGTGATTTGGAACCCAACGACTGGAGATGCGACTTGGGAATTGGAGAGCAAGATGAGGGAACAACACCCTGAGTTGTTTATCAACGCGTAATTTCGAGGACGAAACTAATTTTAAGGGGTAGTAATGTAAGACCCTTAGTTTTAAATTCTAATTTATGTATTTTGGTATATTTTTGTGTTTAATTGATGTGACATTTAACTCAATTTTACTTTATTTTGAGACTCGTTTAAAATTATTTGTCGGAAAATAATTTGTTTACATCTCGAAAATTTAATACCTGACAGTTTTGTGAAAAATATCATTCGTTGCTGAAAATTTATATGTCAATTGAGTTGCGACGAGAGTAGATATTTTTATCAAAATAGTTGATATGTGAGTGAAGTGATGTGGTGTAAGAGTAGTTAGATATTTGTTGGTTTAATTTTAATTGTAATATACATATTATTATAATTTATATATATATATATATGTTGGAAAGGAAAAGGAAGGGAAAGAAAAGGAAAAACGAAACACATGAAACAAAATGTTTCCCTCCCTGCCTCGCACGAGAAACTTCTTCTTCTTCCTCCAACCTTCAAATTTTTCCTCTATTTCAAAGCTTGCTAAGTAATTCAGCAAAGCCATTTGCTCAGTAGTTTTCCTCCCAGCTTTCTTCTTCTTCCCTGATTCAAAAATGAAGGAAACTGGATTAGGGATTTTCAAAACCGTCAAACACAAATCTGCACTCTTCTTCAACTTTTGAGCTTCATTTCGAGAAGTGACAGACGAGAAAGTTGTTCATATCCACGCTATGGTGCTAGTGAGCCAACTTTGGAAGCGACGACGCGAGCGAAGTTTTTACCGAAATTAATCGCGGTGCCGTAATTGTTTGTTAAAGCTACGATAAGGTAAGGGCTCCTTCCAAATTTTTAGCTTGCATATAAGATGCTATGTGTGTATTTGTGGAGTTGGAATTTGGTGAATTGGTTGTGTGATTTGTGGAAATTGAATTTAATTCATTTATGTGTGTTTTTGAGGATATTAAATTTGAGGTGTGGTTTGTGAAAACTAATTTGGCGTGATTTATGTTTGAAAATGTGGAAATTTATGGGTGATTGATGATTGAACTTGGTGTGGATTTTGTGGAATTTGAATTGATCGAATTTAATGTAAATTGTGGATTAAATTTGATATGTGGTGGTGAAAAATATATGTTTGAGTATGTTCTATGTTGAATTTGAAAATCATTAGTGTTAAATGAGTATTAAGAATGGAGAATCTTTTAATATCTACATTTACATAATGATTATTGTGGAAAGAGTCAGAGTATGCTCATGCATTTCATAGTACATGGTGATCGCGATTGGGCCGTGGTGATAATGGTGACTGTGTTGGGCCACAAGATGATGTCGTGTGATTTGTTGGTTCATCTTATCCTTACGGGATTATCGCGTCGTGTTGATCTATGAGAGATAGCACTCTAGAACGTGCTAATCTGTGAGCGATTGCACTCTAGAAAACAATGTAAGGCATGTGATAGGCAACACTTTAATAAATCGTGCGGGCTTGTGATGGGTGGCACCTTGGTAATTAGTACAAGGCCTGTGATAGGCGGTATAATTATGATTTACACCCATTCGAGGAGGGTTTTTGGTTGAAATTCCAGAATTCATGCATGTTGGCATATACGCATTGCATTAGGGTGCTTGGCACGCGAGTCATGTTTGATATACTGTGATGATTGTATATGTATACTCAGTTGTTGTTGTGATTGTGCCGTAATTGGTAAGTGTGATTGTTTGGAATTGTTTGTAAGTGTTGATTGATTGCGAAACCATTTCGAAACTGAATTCTGCATTTTTCTACAGTTGTATTCGAATACAAAGATGTTGTAGTCGAATACAGTTGTCCTAATTTTGCTACTGACTTGTGAAACAACGATGTATTCGAATACAAGGAGGTTGTAGTCGAATACAGTTGTCCTGATTTTGCTATTGACTTATGAAACAACATTGTATTCGAATACAAGGAGGTTGTAGTTGATTGCTTTTGTCCTAATTTTGCTACTGACTTACAAAATAACACTGTATTCGAATACAAGGATGCTGTATTCGAATACGACAATGCAGTTTTGTTAAAAACTTAATTTTTCAACTTTGATTATGCATGTTTGGCATATGAAAACCCTTTCAAAGAGTATGCTAGGTTGAAAGGTTATTTTGTGGATTTAAAATTTAAATGTTATGTGATATTTGTTAATTTCGGTTGGTGACCTTTACAATTAATGTGGAAATTTGGGCTTTGCCCTCAGATGAGAACCAGGATCATCCTAGCAGTTAGTACCCTGGAGATGGGATGGTAGTTAGGCATACCTGATAGATACTGTGTCAGAAGGATCTTGTAGGGCGCGTGGAGATCACCCGGGTTGTATAGTTGTTTTTTTGTAGCATGATCAGATTAGATGGTTGTATAGGTATTAGTTGTCTTTCTTTTGGGAATGTATTTATTTCAATTTGGAAGACTGTACCTATACCCCAGTGCTTTTGTGATATTAGAGCTTTGGTTTGGATTTCTTTGGGCCTATGAAGTTTTTGGTTATAGATTGTAGGTCAACTTGTAGGTTGGGAGTCGTCATCTAATCATGCGTCGGGGTAATTTGTCTGAGTTGTTAGATCAGGGGTAGTTATTATGTGTTGATGTAGTCAGAAGTTAGTTTTAGAATTATTGATGATGGTTTTATAGGAAAACCATGCCGCCAAGAAGGAATGACGCTCCAAGAGTCAATGTCAATAGGGACGACCAAATGGCGGAAGCTATGAATAATATGGCTGCTTCTTTTGCTGCACGGACTGCTGCAAAGACTTTGCGGGAT
>NC_021163.2:36593144-36596126 GCF_000331145.2 Cicer arietinum | reverse complement strand
GAGATCCGTGCTGATGAGTCAAGAGGATTGGAAGATTTTCGCCGTTATAATCCTCTCAAGTTTAAGAGTGATGAGAATTCAGAGAAAGCGGATCAATGGATCCAAGAAGTGGAAAAGATCTTTGAGATGATTAACTGTTAGGCAAGACTGAAGGTCAACTATGCTGAGTATTGGTGGAGGAGTACAAGGTTGCTGATGGGACCAACTCACGAGGAGGTGAACTAGGAATCATTCAAAACGAAGTTTTTAGACAAATACTTCCCGATGAGTATCAGGACTAAACTGGGTGATGATTTTCTAAAACTTCATTAGGGGAACATGACAGTGGGTGAATATGCCGCTAAGTTTGAATCTTTGTCAAGGCATTTCAAGTTTTTCCGTGAAGAGATTGATGAACCATTCATGTGTCATCGTTTCCAATACGGACTAAAGTATGAGATTCAAGACTCTGTCTTACTCTTGGGAATTCAACGTTTCCAAGTTCTTGTGGAAAAATGTAGAGAAGTTGAGAATATGAAAAATAATAGGGCTAACCGAGGAGGGAATTTTAATTCATGAGGGCTTAGAAGTTTGGAAACTTGTGCCCTAGAAGAGAAACTCATATACGGTTGTTTCTAACACCAGTGGAGCAGTTTTATCAAGAATCATTCATGAATCCTTCTTGTAATTATTCTATAATCTCTATCTCTATCATGAATAAATAAACCCTATTTGTTAGAGATGAGTGTAACCATATGAAACCCTTATTTTTCTGATTTGATTTCTAGTTATACGAATGAGTTTATTGAATTATTTTTCTCATCTATGTGCTTAATGCTTTTTATTGCTTGATCAACATTAAAATGTTCTACGATTTGTATTTTGAAACGGAAGTGGACTTTACGAATGCTTGAGATGAGAAATTCATGATATTGTAGTCTAGGGATAGATGTAGGTCATGATACCAATTAAATTAGTTGCAAATGCAATAGTTTAACAAGAGAATTCATGTACGGTAAGGCTTAATTCGAATCTTAAAACCACTAAGGAATTAGGGGTTACTTTAGAAGTAAAGGTTTTGTCACTAACACATTAGGGCAAGAATAATAAAGAGAATTCGGTAATAATTCAATAAAGGAATTCACTAACTAGGATTAAATTAGACACCAAGGTGAGATTCGAAATAAAACTCATCCCTGATATTTTTCTTATTATAAAGGATGAATTTTATTATTGTTGTTAATTATAAATATTATTTCAATCAATTCGATAGTAAAACGCAATTCTTGAGTTCGACACTCGGTACTACTGTTTTATTATAACTTGCTACGATTCAGTACACTTGCTGAAATGCTATCAATAACCTTAGTAAATTTGATTGTAGATCTCAAAAGTGTACTTTCATTGGATAATCTGAAAGATCTAAGGCTTATAGAGTATTTAATAGGGAAACTCATATTGTAGAAGAATCCATACATTTTAAATTTGATGACAAAAAACTTGACCTTGAAAAATCAAAATAAGATGATGCTAGTGCAGGTTTACCAGAACTAGAGGAAGCAGATGCAGACAAACCAAAATAACCTAAAAAAATCAGATGATACAAGAAAATCATAAGAAGATGACAAATCTTCAGAGGATGAACCTAATCAAGTCAAAATAAGTCAAGATAAGTAAGTAGGAAGATCTGGATGGAAGTACAAGTCATCTCATCCTAAAACTCTAGTCATTGGAAATGAAAGTGATCTTTTGAGGACTAGATCATCACTAAAAGATACCACTTTGTTTGGCTTACTCTCATCAATTGATCTTACCTCTGTTGATGACGCATTGGTAGATGATGGATGGATTCTTGCAATGCAAGAAGAATGATGTTTGGGATCTAGTACATAGACCAAAGAAGAACATTATTGGAACCATATGGGTTTTTAGAAACAAGCTAAATGAAAAAGGTGAATTAGTTAGAAATAAGGAAAGACTTGTCGCACAAGGCTACAGTCAGCCAGAGGGCATTGATTACACTAGGACATTTGCTCCAGTGGCTAGTTTAGAAGTTAATCGTATTCTACTTTCTTTTGTCGCAAACACTAACATTATTTAAAGTGGATGTTAAAAGTGTTTTTCTAAATGGTTATATAAGTTAAGAAGTCCATGTTAAACAACCCCAAACTTTTGAAAGTTCTGAACTTCCAAATCATTTTTTTAAATATTACGAGTGGCCTTACCTGTCAAAATTAGATGGTGTAATTTAAGAGTGGTTTTCTATAGTGCTTTAGAATACCGATAGTGTAACTGGGTCGTTTTATCTTAGAGATCTCGTGGTAGATAGTCTGTCTTATACAATTTAAGGCAGTGTCGCGAAACGTCTTTAGTGGAGCGACCTAGTTCGGGATTCAACCTAGTAATATTTTTGGTTATTGAAAATTATTTTTCAATAAAGTTTTTGAAAATCAAAAACCGTAATTTTAAGACGTTTTGTTTACCCATGTCTACCAAAGAAATTACTAGATTCAGTATTGTTGCTTCTAATTTCAATAAACCATTTCGATTTGAGGGATGTCACTTCAAACAATGGCAAAAGATGATATTATTCTTAACTATGAAAAAGATTTCCAACATTCTAAAAGATGAGATTCCAATGGTTCCAAAAACTGCTGAACATACAGAAAATGATATGAAAGTTGATGAATTAACCCTATAGAAAAATAATGATTACCTTTGCAAGAATTATACTATTAATAGACTTGATGATGATCTGTATGAATACTGCAGTACAACAATATTTTTAGAGATGTTTGGGATGCTTTGAATAAGAAATATGATATCAAGGAAGTACAAGCTAAAAAGTATGTTGTGAGCCACTATCTCAAGTATCAGATGACCAATGACAAATCCCTGGAGCGTCAATCCCATGAAATTCAAAAGATAGCTAATAAGATCATATCTAAAGATGTGACTTTGGGTAAACAATTTCAAATTGTTGTCATTAAAAATAAATCCCCC
>NC_021163.2:36556605-36593063 GCF_000331145.2 Cicer arietinum | reverse complement strand
CCCCCCTCCGCTTAGAAGATTTTAAAAATTCTCTCAAGCATAAAACAAAAGAATTTTCACTAGAAAATATGATAACTTGCCTCCGAATTGAGGAAGAATCTCGAAAGCAAGACTAGAAAGTTGAAGTATTAGTTTTTTCAAACAACAAGAAAAATTCATCAGTGCAACTCTAAAGCCAACTATAAATCTACTTAAGAATAAGAACCGCAATCTAAAGAACCATAACAAGAATGGAACCCTCCAAAGGCCCCAATTGTGAAGTAGAAATCATCTCCTAAAAATGACTTTGGCTCACCATTCATCTGCTACAATTGTGGGAAACCAGGTTATATGGCACACAAGTGTAGGAATAGGTCAAGCTCTGCTCATCAGGTTAACCTAATTGAAGAGCAATTCATTGCTATGATTACTGAAATCAACATTGATGGTGGATCAACACTGACGCATCTCGCCATGTTTGTTATGATTGTGATATGTTTAAAACATATATTGTTGCTAAAAATAAGAAAGTTGTGTTGGGAGATTCTAACACCACTAATGTTGTTGGTATTAAAGACGTGGAATTAACATTCACCTCTAGAAAGACTTTGATGTTGAAGGACGTGATGCATACTCCAAATATAAGAAAGAATCTAGTTTATGGCTTTCTTTTGAATAAGGCATTGTTTACTCAATCTATAAGAGCATATTTGTACACTACTTCTAAAAATGATATTTTTGTTGGGAAAGGGTATGCCAATAATGGCATGTTTAAGTTAAATGTTGAAATTAATAAAATGTCTCATTTTGCTTACATGTTGTGTGATTTAAATATTTGGCATGCTAGATTCTATCATGTGAAAAAACGTGTAATTTCAAACTTAAGTAACTTAGGTTTAACTCCAAAGTTATTTTCAAATGATTTTGAAAAATGTGATTTTTGTAGTCAAGCTAATATAACAAAGAGTTCACATAAATCAATAGTTAGAGAATCTGAGCCTTTAGATTTAATATACTCTGATATATGTGAACTTGATGAGACTTTAACTAAAAATGAAAAAAAGTTATTTTATCACTTTTATTGACGATTGTTTTGACTATACTTTTATATTTCTAATGAAAAATAAAAGTGAAGTGTTTTGACATGTTTAGGATATTTGTAACTGAAATTGAAAATCAATTTAGTAGAAAGATTAAGATGTTTCATAGTGATAGAGAAACCAAACATGATTCTAATTTGTTTATTGATTTTTATAAATTGTATGAAATTATACATGAAAGAATTGCACCATATTCTCCGAATATGAATGGTAAAGCTGAAAGAAAAAATAAAACTCTTACTGAACTAGTTTTTGCTATTATGCTTAACATTGGTGTTGCATCTCATTTGTGGGGGGAGATTTTATTGATTGTTTGTTATGTTTTGAATATATTTCTCAAATCTAAAAGCAAAATATCTTCATATGAGATTTTGAAGAAAAGAAAACCAAACTTGTCTTATTTTTGAACTTGGGGTTGTTTGACTTATTGCAAAAACCTCGATCCCAAGCGAGTTAAACTCGCCAATAGAGCCTATGAATGTGCATTCGTTGGGTATGCAGTAAACAACAAAGCATTTAGGCTACATGACCTAAACGATAAAATGCTCATAGATTCAAATGATGTTAACTTTTATGAAAATAGATTTCCTTTCAAATTGAGAAATAGTCGGGCACCAGAGCAACTCATGTTCCTATGATCAAGAGCACTAAAAGCGACGAACAAGGCAAAACAAAACCTCGAAGACATAAGAGAGCAAAAGTTGCTAAACATTATAGACCCGATTACACGACCTATACTTTTGAAGAGAATCTTGCAAATCTTCAAGAAGTTTTTTTATCTTTGGATGCAGATCTATGGCAAGAGGCTATAAACGATAAGATGGATTCTCTATAGTCTAATAGGACCAGACATTTAGTAGACTTGCCTCTTGATTGCAAACCAATATGTTGTAAATGGATTATGAAGGGTTTTCTCGTCCCCCAAAGATAAGCCGTAAATGCTCACATTGATACAACAGATGACATAGAGTAAAAGTAAGGAGCAAGAATTGAAAGCCCAACTACAATGGCAGGAGGAGCGTGAGAGACACATGATGGAGCAACAATCAACAAATTTTAGATGAATATGGATGTAGCAATAGCATTCTTATTGCATATAAAGGTTGCAACTTTATTATTTATCTGACAATGACAGATATATAAGTATCATACAACACGTACGAACAATCGTATCAAATAAAACAAATATAAACAAATAACAATTATCTCTTAAAATAATATTTAAATCATCTACTCTATGATAATGTGCCACGTGTCCCAAGCCAGCCTAGGCCTGACATGTATTACTTGGCAAATTTTTTATTCTAAGCAAAATTTTGATTTTCTTAACGAATTAGGTCGGTCAAAACACATTTTTTATGACTTAGGGTGCAAGTTTCTTTACTTAGCTCTTAAATAAACCCATTAAAACCAATTCTTATACATTCTAACCTCATCTCCACATTTAATGATGGATTCTAAACGCAATTTAACTTCCGTTAATAAAATCAGGTTGTTACATTGATTATCATCAAATCGTTTAGAAAAACACTCATATGAACAAAAGACAATTGAGAAATTACATTGAAAATTGAACAACGTATTATTATTCATATAAGTTTTGTCGATCCGGTAATATTACCTAATGACATTTTGTATGACCGTTTTCATATCAATTTGTCATATATGATCATCTTTTTTGGAAATTTAAAAACTTGATGCCATAAGCAAATACAAAAAGAAATACAAGGCTGAAAGCTATATGAGCCAAAGCAACAAATCCAAGGAAGTTCTCTCTAAAGCCAAACTGCCTCTCAAGATAATCTTTTACTGTCATGGGTCTAAAGCCAGGAACCTCTATTGGATTGTTCATGTCACCCACCTGTGATGTCACCAATCCGTCTATTGTCCATGCCACAGGAGATGCCCAATAATACCACCTCCACCATATTGGAATTTTCTACAAAAATAAAAAACAAATATTAGATGAAATTTTGGTTGTTTAGTTGAAAATTAAAATAGTAGTTTTTTTTTTGTTGAAGGATCTTCTTAAGATGTTTCATACAATAGTGGTCAAATAATTAAGAACTAACTATACTTTTTAATAAAGATTTTTCTGAGCTACAATAATGGTCAAATAATAAGAATTCATGTGTCTAACTCAATTGACGAAGACATTATTTTATATATTTTTTCTGAGATATTTAATGTCCTTTGACAGGACATCCTACTTCAATTTTACTTCCCTATGTATCACTTTAGTGGCAACAGGACATAAGACTTAAAAGAGATAGATAGAGTGATGTGAATAGGTTCAGTAATTGTGTGAAATATTATCCTTTTATTCCATAATAATGCAGACTATTTAAAGTAAGAAATATATTTGATGATTGCAGTCATATACTAACCGTCATTGGAATAAGAAAGCCAGAGAATAGGTTCCATAAGCATGTGAAGAAAGTTATAACGATTGTAGAAATTTGAAGATTTGGTGTTAGAGCCACAATCATCATTCCATATAATGTGAAGCAGATAAAGGACATGAATATGAAGAAGTAGAGCCAAAGGAAATGTTCAACTTGTTGGTGAAACCCAATCATCGAGAAGAGGATAATGGAATATACTAGACTTTGGATTACAACATAAGTTATTTCAATTGCTACCTGCAAGACAGTAGTTATTTTAATGAAATGTGTAACAAGTTATCTTTCTTAATATTATTTTAAGTGAAGGGTTTGGCAGTTTTCACCTGGCCAATTGCATAGGGCAATTCTGAGTACATTCCAGCAGATCTTTCCCGGTAGAGAACTATCCTTTCTATTGCAACAACAGGTTGTACAATGTTTGCATTGGCGCCTCCAAGGAAAATACAAGATGAATACATAACTCCAATCATATTCAACAAATCTTGTTCTTTTTGCCTGAAAACATGATATTTTTCTCTCATGTAATTCATACAATTATGAATCCAAGGACATCTTAACAAATAAAATGCTGGTTTCACTTTTTCATATGTAAAGAGAACAAGAGTTCTTATTGAAGATCTGTAGCAACAAAGAATACTATGATGATTTGGTCTACGAAACAAATTTTTTTGAAGAAACATATAATTGTTTATTTGGTTATTGGAGTTAGAAATAATGCAGAAGTTGACAAGAATTGGTGAAGTGTAATATTACGAAATAACCTTTAGACTTACATCTTATCTCCTTTTTTCCAATAAGCAAGTCCAAAGATAACGCCAAAAACTATTGTCATGAAGAATCTGTTAGCATTGTATTGTGGATTCCTCCAATAGGATAAGTACTGTTTCCATAAGCAAGCGTAGCATTGAGTAACAAATGATTGGGAGCATTTAGACGGAAAGTACAGGTCCTTTATTCCTAGTGCTGGTGTAGATAGTTCTTTGATAAGTTCCTGGTTCCTTCTGGATAAGAGTTAAAAAAAAAATATGAAAAAGTAAAACATTATGAGAAATTTCAAGTAAATATGAAGAAAAAAAAAAAAAGAAGCTGGAATCTTTTGGAGTATAGTTATGACTTTGACGGTAGCTTACTGGTAAAGGCCTGACTTAATGTATAATTCAGCAAAATCTATATTAAGTTGAGACTCAACCACAAGAGAAGTTATGTCCAGCATCCATGAGGCTGGATTATATCCATCCTCAATCTTAGGAATTCCTTTAATAGCCTGAAAAATGTTATACACATCTGTAAGATTTCTGACATCCAACTGATTTAATTTTATACATTATCATAGTACAATTTTACCTCAAAGTACTCTATAAGTTTCTCAGAATTTTGACCAAGAGGACCTTCATATATCACTTGTCCACCTCTCTTCATCAAAAGCAGCTGAACTTAAGACATGCCAAGGGTGAGTATTACCTTATAAATCACATTATATAAATAGTAGTTTCATTTTTAATATCTTGATATTCATATTTACCTCATCAAAATGTTCAAACAAATCAATGCTTGGTTGATGAATTGTGCATACAACAGTTCTTCCTGTGTCAACTGTGTTTCTAACAGTACGCATAACAACTGCTGCAGCTCTAGCATCAAGACCAGTTGTTGGCTCATCCATAAATATAATGGAAGGATTTGCAACCAATTCTACTGCAATTGTAAGCCTCTTTCTCTGCTCAAATGATAAACCATCTATTCCAGGAAGACCGACTATGAAATTTCTGACTGGATATAGCTCGACCAACTCTAGAACTTCCTCAATAAACATCTGAAATATGATAAGGAGTTCGAAAACAAATAATTGATTGCTCGTTAACCGCAAATAAAATAATCTTAAAATTGTCTATGATTTCATATTCAATTAGTTGGAGGATTAGTTAAAAACCTACTAATATTATGAAATTACTATAATATTTTAATATATGTTTACAACAAAATATCAATCTTAGGATTTGAATCCAAGACTATAAGTTTTAAAATGAAACCTCTTAAGCTCTTACCCAGAACATTTAATGTTGAACCTTATACAATAACTCCCTTTGAAATTGGAAATAAGAGCTAGTTTCAACTTTGAAAGTTACTACATAAAGCCCTCTATTGGCGAGTTTATTATCATTATTTTTTATATTTGATGCTTAACACATGTACCCTAGACTCCTGGTATCTTAAATCTTGATCTCATTCGCCATACTTTTTCTTGGAAAAAGAGGTTCACTAATGTCATAGAACACTCACTATCTTAGTTTTTTATCAAGGAGGTGATAATATAATTCATATAGACAATTAAAGAGGCTTTGATAGGGAATTAAGATGAAAATTGGTTTGATGATAATATACCTTTCGAGTTTTTATATCAACCTCCTTACTAAGTCTCAACCAAGCAGAAAACATAAGAGATTCATAGATTGTAATATGTGGAGAATGTATATCATTTTGTTCACAATAACCGCTAATTCGAGCAAACGTTTCTTGGTTTTTAGGATAGCCAGATATGTTGATACTTCCTTCAATATAGCCACCGGTTTTTCTTCCTGCAAGAACATCCATCAAGGTGGTTTTTCCTGCACCACTTACACCAACTAATGCTGTTAAAATTCCAGGCCTGAAAGAACCACTTATGTCTCGTAGTAGTTGGAGTCTATTCTCTTTAATTCCTTGTGTCTTCATTTCCTGACAATAAATTACAATAAAGTGACATTTCCAACACTTTGGAGTTGTGATACCATAATATACTTTCCAAGTAATTTTAAAATACAAAAGTTCATAGATAACTCTTTGTTTCATAAAAATGAAGGTTAATTAGAAAAATACTTCAAAACTCTTTCTGATGTAAGAAATAATAGGATACAAGGGGGAGTAAGAATTTACATTTGGCACATCGATATAGTAGTTCACATTTTCAAAAGCAAGTGATAGAGGCTGAAAGGGTAACACCATTCCCTTCTTGGATTTTGCATGCTCTTCATGTATAGAAATTGAACTATGTGACTTGTTTCTCCCATCCATGTCAACACCTGTAGTAATTCAAATTATATTTTTGTTCATTGTCAACTGCCAAGAATACTTATAATGAATTGAATTTTTGTAATACAACAACGCTACCATCATATCTACACTTAGAAA
Organism: Cicer arietinum; assembly: GCF_000331145.2. Classification (NCBI taxonomy): domain Eukaryota; kingdom Viridiplantae; phylum Streptophyta; class Magnoliopsida; order Fabales; family Fabaceae; genus Cicer; species Cicer arietinum. Next base: position 36,586,411 of record NC_021163.2, on the reverse strand, counting down.
CATATGCAGAGTTTTAAATTGCAGTTGCAGTTACAGTTACGATGCAACCTTTATAGTGCGAGAAAATTTGGATAAATGTGGCCTAAATTGCAGTTGTGATGCCATTTACAACCGCAATTTAAAACCATCAGAGCTACTAATTTTGATGAAGGTAAACTTAATTTAGAATGGAAGTGGCATGTCTTCTGACTAACCTTAAAGTACTTGATATGAAAAACAAATGATATATTCTGTGTGATCTCATTGAACGTATGTTACCTTTATCAATTATGATCAAACAAAATTTAATATTACCTTCAACCCATTGAGCATTTGAAGCTGAACTCTTCTCTGTCATTTCTGCTGTTGTTTTCTCCATTGACAATGATGCCAGTGTGCTTTTCTCATTGTCGTCTTCTTCCAATATGATAGATTTAGAATTTCCGAATGCTTCAATTTTATTTTAAAAAGATGTCAGAGGGGTTTTTTCATAATGAACTTTTCAAAGGGCCACTTTCTTTCATCTAATACTACCTCCATCCTCAAATATATCATCTGCCGACTAAGTTTATTGAAATATTAAATTCTGTTAACAAATTATTGTTTTTCTATATTTACTCTTCATGAGAGATGATTAATTTATTTTTCTCAGGATTTATAGCTTGCTAAAAAAAAAAAAAAGAGGTCATAAAATCAAGGGTATTTTGTTGAATAAATAATTAATATCATTGAAAATTTAAAGACCTCTTTTAAAAAAGACAACAAAAGTTTTCTAGAGTCTTTTATTTAGGATAGTTGTAGTAGTAGTTATCTTTCTAATCTTCATTCATAATACTATTCTCTTCTCTTTTAACTCAGTAAGAAAGATTTTATAGAACATTTTAAAGACCAAAGTCAAAGTCTTCTTAATAGATGCAAATAAATGAAGACATGAACACAAAGAAATATTAGGATGCAAACTTACGATTCAAATAAGTTAGAGCGAGAACGAAACAAACGTTGAAAAGTAGAGAATATCCTATAAGAGCACTAATAGATATCCAATACCAATAGTCTTCTGTAACTATGCCTTTGGCTCTAAGAATAGCCTTCCCAATTGTGGGCTCATTAATTCTGGGGTCATTATTAGGCTGTGAAATATGAAGAATAGAAAACTAGTTAATATGTAGATAAATTATATGCATGAACACTAATGATTATCTCCACAAGTATAGGATCTTACAGTACTCCATCTTATGTCTAGGAATTCGTTAGTGGCTATTGCTGTCATTCCATACATCATAGGTGAAGCATAATAGCACCATATCATCCATGGTTCGATATCATCTACATATGGAGAATACAGAAAAACTTCCACTTAAAAATAATTTTAGAATATTGTTTAGATGGTATAAAGAGAAACTGCTACTTACCTCTTGAAACAATAAATCCACTTGAGATGAAAGCAACTAAAACTGCTATGCTAGAAAGTGAGACAGCCAAAACCCTTGTTCTTCCAATTGCAGCAGATAAGCGGAAAAGGGATAGAGTCATTTGATTCACACAGAAGAATGCCAATAGTTGACGGAAAAACCTGTAATAGAAATTTGTATATATAATTAAACAAAATTTACAACTCAAAAACCTCATGTGTCTTATCTTGTGTAACCATTCATTCATCCTAACATTCTCACACATCACTAAGAAATTAAATATATAGATTGAATTCTCATACCTACTAGCTGCAGGAGCAAAGCCAATCGTATAGTAAGTGATGATAATCCATACTCCCGATTCCAACAAAGAGAGAGGAACTCTAAGGACCCAAATGGGCAATGCAAAAGCCCATGCTGGATAAAATAGTAAATCTCTCTGCTTGAAGAAAACAGGAAGTCTATTAACAGTCATTGTCATCTCTGCTAATCCATTGAACATCACATTGATAAGGCTGAAAAATAATGCACCATAAAATTTTCCTCCATCTTCAATTTTAGTGTGCTTCATTTCTGTCCTAAAAAATACTGACATGGTTATTACAGAAATGACAGTAATCTGAAAAGTCTTAAATATATACACAAAGTAGCTACGCTTCATGAATAGCCATTCTCTTGAAAAGCATGCCTTGAAGAGTTCCCATTTGGATATTCCATACTTTTCCTTCATTAATGCTGCAGGATGATTTTTTCTAGAATCAAATGGAACATGAATCTCTTCATGAAGTTTTTTACCAGTGATGTAATTATTGAAGTGGGCTACAAACTCAGGAACACTAACATATTGGTAAGGTATGTCTCTTCTGAACCAGTATTGTTCTTGATCCTTTCTGGAAGTTACCTCCTGTAAAAAATCAGACACTCCTTTCCTTTCTGGGCACTTAAAGCCCATAGTTTGAAAAAAATCTAGAACACTCTCACGGGGACCTTGATAGACAATCTCACCTTCTGAAAGTAATATTATGTCATCGAAAAGGTTATATGTTTCTGGTGCAGGTTGCAAAAGTGAGATTATCATAGTTATGTCCATGATATGAACCATCTGCCTCATAAACCTAACAATTTGGAAGGTTGTAGAACTATCCAAACCAGTTGAAATTGCATCCATAAAGAGGACTTTTGCAGGTCCCACCAACATCTCACCTTCAACAAGTTAATAATATTAAGATTTATGAGAATTGACAAACTGAACAATAGTACAAGTAGATTTATGAGCGCTGCCACATGACACGACACTTACCGGTAGTTAAACGCCTCTTTTGTCCACCAGATATGCCCCTTCTCATCTCATCTCCAACCAAAATATCAGAACATATATCCAGCCCAAGAATCTATTGAATTATCTCAATAAATTAGATGAGAAAAAGTTATCATGTTGACTAAAGGGAATCAAGTGAAAAGAAGCATGCAAACCTTAAGAATGTAATATGTAACAAGACTGGTTTCTTGACCGTGCATTGCTATGACTTTCATGAAAGCATCAATCTCAGGATCTGGTTTGATACCTGCTGCTATTTCTCGCCTTGACAATTCTGTCAGCATATCATACCATGTTCCAACTCCCAAGCACCGTCCGGAGAAGTCTAGTGTCTCTCTTACTGTCATTTCTCCATGGTGAAGATCATGTTGACTAATATAAACACATGTTCTTTGAGGAACAAATTCTGAAAGTTCATGACCATTGTAAGTGACTCTTCCTGATACCTGTTTACAAGTTTTATAATGCAGAGTTAAATATCCAAACTTCTGTTGTAATAGTTCCTATTGGGAAGGGCATATTATGAGTTTGGAATATTTTTCCTGGGAGGGAAGGGATGACTAACCCTTAGATCCTTGTCCATTTTTCCAGCAAGTATTTTGAGGAGAGTAGTTTTTCCTGAACCTGGAGGTCCTAAAAGTAATGTCATTCTGAAAAGAGAGACAAAAAATAAAATCCAGTTATCAAAATATTAACTATAGGTGATATATTCTCTTATAACAACCTAGCTAATACAATTATAATTAAAGCATATTCCTTTAAATTTTTTGGATGAGATAATTTGAAATTCCTGATAAATTAGAATTCTTACGATTCAAATGTTTCAATAGAATTTATTTTATTTGTAAATTCTTTTATTTAGATAAAGACATTTTTCTTTTAAAATTTCACATTTTTTTAAATTTTATTAATTTTGGGGCAAAAATAAAAATTAGATTTGGGCCAAAACCGAAATTTTTGAAGAGTTGAAAGGGACTATATTTTATAACTTTTTAGGGACAAATTTAAAAAAAATTAGGAATCAATTTATAAAAAAAAAAATATAGTGACTATATTCAAATTTTGAAAAAATTATAGGAACCATTGCATGATTCATATTTTATAAAGTAAATAAGAAATTTGAAATTATTAAGTTTTTGGTGGTATTTAAAATTTTCTAAATTTAACTTTGACAAAATACCTCATGAAGTCCTTCCCTTTTGAAAATTCTTCAAATTTATTATCCAAACAAAGTAATTTTACATTGAAAGATTTGAGTTCCTTCAAAAATTACATTCCTTTACAAAATTTTCCTATCCAAATACACTCTTAGTAATGCTACCACGTGACTAAGTGGTATGCTAATTTTACCATATTATATAAACTAAGGTTAAATAATTTTTTAATTCATATAAAATTTTGCTTTTAATTTCAAAAACAAATGCAATTTTTACTCTCATAATTTTTTTTCTAAAAGCAATTTTGGTCTTTACAGAAAAGAAACATATTTAATTGTTTTTTAATTTTTAAAATTTTTAATGATTTTTTGTTATCACGTTTAAAATATTATAAGTACTTTATCTATAAAATTTTAGAATCTTTTAATTTAAGATAAATATAATTTGAATATTTTAAATTTCATAAACATAAAATAGAAGTAATGCAAATATAGACATGAAAATCGAAATTTGAATTCATTTTTTGTGAAGGAAATTTTTACAATGTTGTAAACATATCTAAAAGAAACTCATTGAAAGTATATTTTCACATTCTAACAAGAACTAAAAATGCTTCTATAATAATTTGAGAAATATTGATTGTTACAATTAGGAATGTTTGCAAGAAAGAGAAGAATAATGGGTAATCCATTATTTTAGTCCCCGAAAGTATATGATGATACATTTGGGTTCCTAACTCAATAAAATATTCAATTAATCATCAAGTCAGCTTAGTCTTTTGACGTTGTAACAATCGTGACCTACTTTGATATAAAATTGTATATTTCAAATACTTTTATGATAATAAATTGTATCTTTTAAATACTATTTTGATGATTCATGATAAATTTGAGTATGTTGGATAATAATAATAATAATAATAATAATAATAATAATAATAATAATAATAAAATTTAATGATAGTATTAATAAGTTGATAGATGAACTTATAAATTTTGTGTCCTCAACTCTTACGTATATAATATTATATATAAGTAAATAATATATGAAATTTTTAAAATTAATTTATAAAAAACAGAAACATAAAATGTTATACAGAATAGTTTTAATTTGTAAATGTTAGATGTTACCACATAATATTCTTTGGATAAATCACAATTTTAATTCCTTAAATTATAAGATATTTCTAAAAGCATCTATAAGTGTGTCTCGTAATAGAAATTTTATGCACCAAATTAACCAAACATAAAAATTTACACGTGAATGAGTAATAGGTTAATACCATTAAAACTGGGAGAAAAACACATCTCAAAATCCATATGTAAAGAAATAACAAGGCATACAAGTAAATTATCCATATGTAGCATCACTAACAATGTACCTTGATTGAATAAAAAAAAACTATGTACCTTGATGGTTTCACAATTCCAGTAACATCTTTGAGAATCTTGACAACCCGTTTCTTAAATGGCAAAATCTTGATATAACCCAAAATTCCCTATTTGCCACAAATAGGAAAACATAAAAGATCATGATTCAATTTAACTTCTAAACAAAGCAAACTAAGTTATATAAATCCAGTTTATCTACATTTAACTGTAATAAGGCTTGTTTTGATAATCGACAGATTGCCTTGAATACATCAATTAACTTGGTAATTGGTAGTGTGTCTCTGATTGGTTATACTAGTGCTGGTGTTGCTTCGTCTATTACAATTTTTCCATTTTAAAATATTTATTAGTTAGTCGTAATTAGGTTCAATTAATTAAAGACAATGTTGGATCATTCTTATTACGATTTTTGATTTAATTATAATTATATTCAATTAATTTAAGTCATTGATAAAATAAAAATAGAATAAAATAAATTGAATAATAATGATGATTGAAAATAATATTAATATCAAATGTTACATAAACTGATATAATCAATTAAATAAAATAATCAATTAGTATAATTAATTAATCAAAATTAAAATATCAAATACTTCCAGTTATACTTTGGGTCAAGGGTAATACTATAGGAGGGTTAGCGGTAGGTAGGGATGGGAATAGGTTAGGCTGTCCGACAGGGGCTGATGGTATGGCCTACTCCTGGTCTGATCTGGTCTATTTAATAAAAAGGCTAGGTTCAGGTTATTTTTAAAGCCTATTTATTTAAATAGGTCAAGCTCAAGCTTATAAAAAACCTATTAGGCCTGACAGACCAACCTATATATATTTAATTATTTATTAATGTTATTTTTTATTATTATATTAATAATATTATTTCCTATTTTAAATTCTATCGATTAGGCAATGTCATTCCATATTCGGTAGTCATTCCATATTTGGTAGTCGTTGCATATTCGGTAGTCATTCAATTAGTCAATAACTCAGTAGTCCTTCCATATTTGTTCGAGAGGTAATAATGGGTGCGTTTGTTTTAGAAAAAAAATCTATTCTTTGAAACTAAGAATTATGTTTTAGGGTTTAAAGTATGTTTGTTTCAAATTTTTTTAAAATTATTTTGTTAGAAAAAGTATTTTTCTTTTAATATATATATATATATATATATATATATATATACATTGATATTGGTATCTGGAGAGCATATCGTATGAGTAGAGCATTTAAATGTTTAATATGAATAAGACTTTTAAATAGGCTTCTAGGTCAGGCCAGACTTTTAAAAAGGTCAGGTCAGGTCGAAAAAAAAGCCTATGATAGGCCGTAGGCCAGACTTAGGCCTAAAAAATTAATCGTATGTCAAGTTCGGGTCTTTCAAAGCATGGTCTGGTCTGACTTATTCTCACCCCTAGCAGTAGGTGCCAAGCTCAGGCATTTCAAAGCCTGGCCTGACCTGGCATATTCCCACCCCTAGCGGTAGGGCTGTGCAAAATATCCGGTTATTAGGCTCAAATCCAAAACCGGATCCAAATCCATTTTAAATATCTAGTTAAAATTATATGGTTATAATCTGGTTTATATATAAACCGATTGGATAACCACTTATGTTTTATATTTGGATTTGGTTTTTATCCACTACCAATATTTTGTTAATTTTGAGAATTTATTTTTTGAAAAAAAATTGAAATTTATTTTTTTTTCGAAAAAGTATCGGAAAAAAGTTAAAAAAAAAATTTTAATCCATTTTTTTCTTGAAAAATTTGGTGAGAATTTTTTTAAAAAAATTTATCGAAAAAATCAATTTTTTTTAAATAACCGACTTTTAAACTATGAATAAATAATTTTAAAAAAAATAATCAAATTTTAACCGATTTTAAAATTAAAATTTTCAAAACGGTTGTTTTCATTATAAACCGGTTATTTAACCATAACTAAATTTACAATTGATTTTATAACCGGTTTTAAATCAAATAATGAATTTGATTATAAATCTAAATCCATATATTGGTTTAAAATGAATATGATTTGATTTTTTAAAAAAATCAACCATGAACCGCCCTAATTAGCGGTACTCTTCATATAGCTGGTGTAGGGGTATTTTTGGGATAGAAGTGTTTATTGAATTATATTTCAAAACAGACTGATATAATAATATTTCATTGGAGTGGGATTCAAAGTTGGTCATTCAAGCATTTAAAATCTTCTTGTTCCTTTTAAGCTTCAAAATTGTTGTTCTAATTATTTTCATTTGTATAACAGGATGAATATATTTATTCCTGCATTTACAGGAAAGGTACTTGTGCTGATAAGTTACCTTCTCATTGTCTCTTAATTTCTAGTTATTCCCACATTTACAGGAAAGGTACTGTTGTGCTGATAAGTTACCTTCTCATTGTCTCTTAATTTCTAGCTAACTTAAGATGGTGGAACACTAAATCCAACTTTATTTAATAGAACATATTTAAATGGAAACTCAACATGGGTTTATTAAACAAAGTCCATTGTACCATATCATCGTAAAATAATTTATTCATTTTTTACAGGTTCATTAAATAGGTCTCACAATTTTAATTTATATATTAATATTTATTTTATATTTAATTTTATTACAATTTAATATATTGATTTAAATATTTCAATTAATATTATTATATATTATTTTAATTTAAATTTAAAATAAAATTTAACTTAAATTTTTATAACAATAATAAAAATTAAAAATAAGGTAACGGTCATAAAATTATTATTATTAATAAATTAAAAAGAAATTAACGGTCATAAATTAATTAAAAAAAAAAGGTAAGTGTCATAAATTTATTATTATTAGTAAAAAAAATAACGGTTATAAATTTATTATTATTAAATTATGAAAGTACAATCTTTGCCGAAAAAACGTGATGACAACCTAACACAACTCCAACACTAATTAGCCAAAACCTGAATTTTATGTAACTACACGCCGTTGGACGAACATATTTGACTAGTTTATTTGAAGCATGGTATCGTGCACCTTTAAAGTTGGTTTATGTCATCCATCTTTTTGGTGTTTTTCTATCATATTTTTGGATTGATGCAAGTGATCGTTTTGTTTTTGTGCTTCAGGTGTTAATGTAGTTAAAATAATAGTTTTCATTTCGGTGCATTTACAATCTAAATTTTGTTTTAAAAAAATCTTTACTTTATTTCAAAATAAAAAATTTAAGATTCTTATTTTGATTATATTGATATAAAAAATTATAAACTACTATTTTAAGATGAACTATAAATAAAACAAAAAGTATTTAAAAAGTAGATATGTCTAGTTTTTATAATTAATAAGATATATCAACTTTTTTGATATCATCATTATTTATATTTCATTTTAGATAGAATACATTTTTATTTAAATATGTCTACATAAATATGATATTATTTTCATTGTATATAAAAAATATAACTTTGCATACAGATCAAAATATATATCTTTGCACAATAAAGAGCACTTAGACAGATGAAAAAGAGTCTTTTAACTTATTTAGTTCGAATTTAAATCATACAATACAGTTGCATGTAGTGATGTTTTTGGTGCAAAAATTGAATTGTATTGGATCATATTAATAGTTTGGTTCAGTTATTAAAAATCACTTTCAAATCAAGTTCAGTGTAGTTCTGAACTAGTTTAAAATTAGTTTATAAATATATAAACTAGTTTAATATTTTGAACAAATTTTTAGTTAAAATCGATTTCAAAATAGTTATTCGAAAAAAGAATTTTGAAATTCTTTTGATAATAAAAATATCATTTTTTTTCGAGAAAAATAAATGTAAAAAAGTTTTTCAAAAAAATAATTCCGAAATTCTTTTGGCAAACTTTTTTCGATTTTTTTGAAAAACAAAATAAATATAAAGAAAATATTGATTTTTTAATATTGGTTTTTAATTTGGTTTTTAATTTTTTTCAAAATATTTTTTCTGATATTTCCTATATTTTTGAGCAAATTAAATTTCAAATATTTCACAAGAAAAAAAATCTTAATTGAGGTTAAAAGAAAATTTAAAATTGTTAAATTGATTTTTGAATTAGGTTTGGTTAACTGAATTTTTTAAATATGTAGTTCAATTTATAAACCATTTAAATTATTTACTTTTTTGTGGTACAGTACAATTCAATTTATCATTGTTGTCCACTTAACTATATTTTTGCACACTCCTATACATGCACATGGATGCCCGGTTTAAAAAATGTAAACTAATTATTTAATTACCAAAAATACCCTTTTGTTTGTTGAAGATACCTACCTCTATTACATTAAATGTAGAATTTAGTAGTGTTGGCAATGCCCTTGTTCCAACATATGCATCCCCTTCAATTGATAATTTCTCAAAACGAACTTCAATTTTGGGCAACTCAATTCCTACCCTGTAATAATGAACAAAAAACACATGAAAAATCATATAATAAATTCTTACATAATAGAGAAGAATTAAAACTCGAAAAAAATTCAAATCAAATAATTATATAATTGATCTATGATTTTAAACAACTGCAATTTTAAGAATGATGACATCATTAGAAAAATACTTATAAAATAAAAAGCAAACTACACTACCTATCAACTCTGTCTCTTATCTTAAGAAGAAAATTCTCATTGTCTTCTTCAGGAGTCTTTAGTATGGTCTCAAGAAGACGTTGTTTTTCTTGCACCCCAAGCTTGGTAATATCAACCTCTTCATAGTTAACTTTTCCATTATCTAAAACTTGCTTTAAAATCCCTTTTCTCATCCTATCATATGTTGGAAGCCTCCATAAATTTTCCCATTTCAGCTTCTCCTCTTCACTTATTTCCCTTATACTTCTCTCACAAACATCTCCATGCTGTACAGTCACTCTCTCAAGAAAGCTTGTTGAGGTCCCCCCTTTACAACTCTCCCTTTCATCACCTACTGACCTTACAATTTCTACTTTCATATCTATCAAATATGCTATTCTTTTCTTTTTCTCCTTTGTTGTTCTAAGTGAGCATTAAAACACAAAATAAACCAAGGAACAGTGCTCACATGCAATTATCTATTCTTCCTTTTAGTTCACTCTTTTTCTCAACTCTTATTTTTTCAATAAGCTTACTCAACTCTTCTTATCTTTCATTAGCTTAAAATATAGTGTTTTTCAATTAATTGTGTAACGCGTGTCTCATTAAATATATTATACATATATTTTTTTGAGTTATATTATTTTTTGTTTCTTTGTATTTATTAAGTAGAAAGATATAGATTCATGTATTATCGGAATTAATTTGTATATTAAAAGAAGTTATTAAATTTAATACATGAATCAATAAATTAAAATATAATTTTTTATTTTTAAAATAAAACAGTATTATAATGTCGGTGAAATCAATGTTTTTTGAAAATATTTTATTGTGTAATAAATATTTTAACATATAGTTATTGAAATGAATTCATTGTGTAATAAATATCTGTTGACTGATGATAAAAAAACATTATTAAATCCTTAAATTTTTAAATCAATAAATCTCATTTGCAGTTTAATATTATTGAATTTTTTATCTTTTACAAATTAAATTAGATATCATTAAATTTAATTGAAAAGTTCCTATTAAATATGTTTTGTTTTGGTTGGAATTTTTTGTGGGGGTTTAAAAAATTCATATTTATTTTATTTTAAATTAAAAAATTTTAAACTTTTATAAATAAAAACTTTATAATGTTCTAAACATTCTAAAAAAATATTAAATAATTTAAAAGTTTAAGAAAATTATTTGAACATGTTTTATTTCAAATAAACTAAAACTCTTTATAGAATAATTTTGTATGAACTAAAAATTGTGATTATTTTCACAAGAATTAAAAAAATTATAAAAACAAAAAATTTATTTAACATATAAATTTCAACGATTAATTAATATTCTAGAACATTTAATATATAATGAACATTGCATCATAATAATCATAAAATTGGTTGACAACGAAGAATTTGGATATAATTTCAATAATCATAGATAGTAAACCATAGCATATTTTTACAAAAATAATAATAATAATAATAATAATAATAATAATAATAATAATAATAATAATAATAATAATAATAATAATCAATAATATATATTTTTAAGATCCATAAGAATCAAGACATAGTTGGGAAGGGAGGATTTAGAAAAGAGAAAACTATCCTTTTTGTCGTCTAAATAATAGATAAGAGAATCTAGATATCCGTCTAGTGGTTAAATTATTAAATAATCAAACGAATGAATACATTGACTTAAAGAAAAGAATGTAATTAATATGAAAATTAATTATCAAACTATCATTTATCTATTTATTTATTTATCTATTTAATAGTAAAATGAATAAATAATCAAATGAATGAATACATGCATCTATTATCTAATATTTAATATCTATTAAAGAAATAAATCTATTATAAAAAATATCTAATTATCATTCTTTACCTATCGTTTTTTCTTTTAATTCTTCAATTTTCAAGTTTATCCAAAAGATAAATGAATTAATGATTATTTTAATTACAATTCGAATTCGACTTCCTCGCAATAATTTAAATTTAATTTAAATTTGTTAACTATTTAATCTCCAATGATTACTTTTGACCTGTATAGTCATACACATATTGACACAAACGATAAATAAGTTTATTGGCTTTTTCTATATACTACCACTAAAAATAAAATTAAATATCATACTATCATTATTTTCTAATTATGTATCAGTATATTATTGTTTTGAAAATTTAATTTTTTAAGGTGAGAAATTGGAATGGTTGGGACCAACTTCTCAAAAGGAAATTTTTATTTTTATTTTTAAATTGAGTGAAAAGAAATCGGTGTGGCACAAATCGATTTTCTAATGTTCATTTTTTTATTTATTATTAAATATATATGTATTTGATTTTATTAGTAGTGCTATTAACTACACAAAATATAAGAATTGATGCACACGTAGTTATAATTTGTAAATGTGAGATAGTGTCACACATAATTTTTTGTCAACATCTTTCATAATGATAAATATATATTTTATTATTTAGTAATTATTATTTTAATTAAATAATTAATTTAAATTTCATTAATTATTAATGTAAGTAATTATTATTTTAAATAAATAATTAATTTAAGTTTCATTAATTATTAATTTAAATAATTATTATGTTAATTAAATAAATAAATACAATGTTAATTTTTTTATAATAATTATCAATTAAATTTTACTTTTTATAATTATTAAAAAATTAAATAAAATGGACTCCATAAAAATAACAAAATTTAATTAAATATTATACTTAAAAATACAAAATACAACATGAACTAATTTTATAACAATGAACTAATTTCCATCGGGAGCATCAGTACGATAAGGACATTTATTCTTGTTATGACCCTCATTCTGACATAATCCACATCTTTTTGAGTGTGTATTTTTCACCCGCTGATCCATTTCAATATGAATGCGAGTAGACTATTCTATTGGACGACATTTTGAATGTGAGTACAATATGGACGACATTTTGAATCTCTTCTCATGGCTGGATTGTAGCACAATTTTATTCCATTGTATTATAGAAAATATGATTGAAGAGGAATTGCTAGGAACTCTTCTTTGTAAACATCAAAGATACATTGTAATGTATACTTGGAAGACACATACATCATGTAGTCATGGTAAATAAATGAACAAGCGGCGATGGTAGGTGAACATGGATAGTGTAATGCTGAAATTTACCACAATCACACTATTGTATGTCGATGTCTACCTTGAATGTACCTACAGGACGACCACTTGGTGGACGAACCAACTCCTTAATTGTAAAGATACTATGTGCTCGATTGTGAATAACAACTTCATGGGAATTCAATAATCTTTGTTCCTTGTTAGAGTTTTGAATGATTGTATTTGAGTAAATCAAACTTGATATCATCATTGCTTGGGTCTATGTCCTTCTTTCTTCAAATGTTGCAGTCACTCTATAGCATGTTGCTTGCACCAAAGAATTGATTGGAAGATTGTGTGTCTTCTTTAATACATTGTTCATGCACTAAGAAAGGATAACGCAATCCTCGGCAAAACAATTCTATAAATAGTCATTATGTTCACATTATCATTCACACACACTTTAAAGCTCTCACATTCACAACATAAAGCTCTCACATTCATAACATACATACTTCATGGCTCTTTTAAAAAACCAATATCACCACAGGTCTAGAGATATCGATGAGATGGTAAGTGGTTGTAATTATCCTATGAATACATGTTTTTATTTGTCATTTCATAAGTCTAATACTAGTTTTATTTAAAATGTAGAACTTGATTGAATGTTACCACCACTTTAGAATGGAGGAACCAAATGAAATTATAGTTCCCTGCTTGGAGGAAGCTGAGTTTTTGACTGTTGCATCATTGGGATCTTGTAACGTGGACCCATCGTTGGTGACCGCAATGGTAGAACATTGGAGAATAGAAACACACACGTTTCTCAACTATAGAATGACATCAAACAAATAGACTATAACTGCAGTTTGGACTTTCTCAAGAAATACCAGATGATCCTGAAAATATTGATACACTTTACTGTCAAGATATGAGACGGAATTATCTGGAAAATTGGAAAGACAAACATGCTACATCAAATCAAATTTGGAATGAACGTCGAAGTCGTTGTCTTAACGGTCAACCAATACATGGACACCCAATACGAATAGAGGAGTATATGGTGTGATTTAGACACAACTCCAATCTGTAACTCTCACACATATTGTGGGACCCACGATATGGTGTTACAGAAGAGTCAATCCAATCATCACAACGACAAAGGGATAATAGACCTCGTCCACCGACTCCCCCTGTTAATGTTGAAAATGAAGCACCAGAACCACATCACCATTCATTTTCTTTCACCCCAACACAACAACAATTTGAACCACCAAGCCAATTATTTCAATTCACGCTAACTCAATAATATGATCATCGAAAATCTCTCTACATTCAAACGACCAAGATTTTGTAAATAATTTATTTGGTGCAGACCTAGGTACGCCTGAGTCGGCTGCGCATTATACTAATAACATGTACTCATTTGGTGTTCCATCATTCCTCAATCAAGTAGATCCTAGTCCTTCGATGCATGTCGACCCACTAAGTGAGAATGTACAAGTAAAAATCCACCTCCACATCGTCCACGTCGTATTCGTCGACCACCACGATGTGAGATTGGACACCATATATGAGATTAATGTAGTAAAAACATTGTAATAAAGTTTGTGTTTATTTTTTTTTCACTCATTTTATATTTGTATTTTTAATTATAATATTTAATTAAATTTTGTTATTTTTATGGACTTCATTTTATTTTAATTTTTTATTAATTATAAAAAGTAAAGTTTAATTAGATAATTATTACTAAAAAAATTAACATTGTATTTATTTATTTATTTAAAACAATAATTACTTAAATTGATAATTAATGAAACTTAAAATAATTATTTAATTAAAATAATAAATATTGAATACTAAAATGTATATTTATTATTATCACTTCACCAAAATATAGATTTTATAACGCACCAATCTAATTGTTTCACATACTAAATACATGAATTGATTTATGTATTAACCATTTATTGAGGGTGCATCATCTTGTGTGCTCTAATTATCTTCCCCTACTTATCGCATGGTTGAAAAATGAACATTGTACAATACTTTGGAAGAAATATTATACCATAATCCGATCCTTATTGGCTACGTTAAAATTTCACATGTGATTGCTTTAGAACCATTTGCACTGTTGCCTATACCTGACACTGATGGAGATATGAAGTTGTTGGGAGAAGCAATAGGAAGTTATGTGGCATGACCCAAAAATCTTGTTGGCATAGATACAATATGTTGAAAACATTATTACTACCAATCATATATGGGGTTGTTTGCTGTTATTTTTTGAATCTCGACTTTGTTGAATGTGTTATGAACTTTGATCAGTTTATGTTATTTCGAATTGTAGTTTGTAGAAAATGGTGATACTAGTGAAATTCTATCTTGCTATGTATCAAGTACAATTTCCTTTTAACTGCAAACAATTTGGAGGAATGCTGATTTTTCTGAAATAATCTTTATTTTTATATTTATTTAGATTCCTACAAATTCTGAAGAGAATAATAAGAAGATTCAGCCTCCTAATGAGTCAATCAAAAAAGGTTTTACATATACATTTGTATACAAAATGAGATTAGCTTACTATAATAACTAACAAACTGATCAACTTCATTTTTTCAGATTCCAGCAAAAGTCACATAAGAGATTAAGAAAGTTGAGTCAAAAAAATAAATCCGCCGGACCACAAATGCATGTTCGTGGTAAAATATTTATTCAATCACTTATTTCACATTGTTTTAGATTCCTACAAATTCTAACAAATTGAACTACATTTTGTTCAGATTCAAGCAAAAGCTAAAGAAAAGATTAAGAAAGTTGAGCCTAAAAATAAATCTGTCGTACTTCAAAAACTGGTCCATGGAAAATTGGTTGTGTGTCCTAAAATTAGTCATCTAAGCCTTTCTCGATGTGGTACGTGTCTTGACATAACAATGAAAACGTATATCGAGAGTACATATACACGTATCATAAAAATGGAGAAAGTTATTTTCGGATTTTATTATGAAGAACTACTTAATAAAGATCACATATATGAACTTCTGAATCTTGATGAGTTGGGTGCTACTGTCATCAGCATATACATTAGGTAATATAAATACTTTATTTGAGATAAAAAAATCTTTTACTTGCTCACTACAACATTTATTAGTAATTAATACAATTGAATTGAACCAAATCAACATTTTATCTATCAATTTGGGTTTAATATTGTGATAAAAATTATAAAAACTCAACCAAACTAACTATCTTTTTAGTTTAGATTTTTTTCCTTTCCAAAAATACGAACCAAAGCAATATATTATATCCATAATTATATCTCTCTTAAACTTATGCAACTTTTTAGTTCAATTCATCATCCTTTTGTAGTTGTGTTAGCAAAAAAATTTATATATTTACATCGCAACTTTACAACCTAAAATTCTAATATACAATAAAATATTATATTTTGACATATATGATCCACCTTAATTATAAACATAAACATGATATAATAGTGACAACACAAATATTCATTCATATATTATTGTTACAAATAATGTAACCATTATTTATTTTCAATGACGATATTTTCATGTAACCACAACAATTTAGAGGAATGATAATTTTTGCGAAATAATCCTTAGTTTCACATTTATTTATATTCCTACAAAATTCTAAAGGGAATGATAAGAAGATTCAGCCTCGCAACGAGTAAGTCACTTCACCAGAAAAGGTTTGACATATACATCAGTTGTATAAAAAATGATTAGCTTACTATAATAACTAACAAATTATCAACCTCATATTTTCAGAATGAAGCAAAAGCTACAGAAAAGATTAAGAAAGTTGAGTCAACAAATAAATTCGCCTCACTGCGAATGCAGGTTTGTGATAAAATATCTATTCAATCACTAGTTTATTTAGTTCACATTATTTTAGATTCCTACAATTTCTAACAAATTGAACTACATTTTTTTTTTCCAAATTCAAGAAAAAGTTGTAGACAAGGTTAAGAAAGTTGAGGCTAAAAATAAATATGTCGTCATGCAAAAATTGGTTCATAGAAAATCAGCTGCTTCTCCTAAAATTAGTCACCCAAGCCTTTCTCACTTTAATATGTGACTTGACATAACATCAAAAACATATATGGAGAGCACAGATATATGTATCATAAAAATGTAGAAAGATATTTTCGGATTTTATTATGAAGAATTACTTAATAAAGAGCACATATATGAACTTTTGAATCATGATCAATTGGGTGCAACTTTCATCAAAATATACATTAGACAATGTAAAATACTTTATTTATGATAAAAATTTCTTTTACTTGTATCACTGCCACATTTATTAGTAATTAATTTAATTTTATGTTTTTATTGAAGGTATTTGTATGAAAAATTGGTGTGCCTGCCCAATTGATAGAGAAATTTCCGTTCTTATCTCCCCATAAGCTATCCATGTTTCAACTTGATCCAATTAGAGTAAAAAATATGTTGTTGATCTACTTGTGGAAAATAAAGAAAATGATAAGTTGTTTCTTATGTCATATAATTCAGGGTAATTAGATTTTTTTTTTAATCTATATCTTGTTTAATTTCTAATACTTTATTAGTTGTAAACAAATTTACCAACCAAACTTTTATTGTTGTAGGCAACATTGGGTGTTGTTTGTCATCGATGCCACTTCAGAAATTATATATTATTTGGATCCACTGCACGGTCATTATAACAATCACTCAAAAATAAAGAATATATTAGATATGTAAGTAATATTCATTTATTTCTTATATATATAAATAATGTGTTTGGTTATCGCAAAATAATCATATTTATTTGATAGTGTTTTACAAGTTTTCAATGGTCAAAAGGGGATATAGTGTCTAAGCATAAGTCAAACAACATCATATGAGTTCCAATAAAAGTTTGAAATAATAAATATGTTTTCCTTATATATTTTTTAAATTTTTGTTATAGAATTTAATTATATGCCTTTAAAATTTCAGTTACAATCATTGCATAACTATATATTGGCATACATATTTTATATTACAGTGTCTTCGCCAAGATAACAACATAGATTGCGGGTAGAGTTGTCAATTTGATAAGTCCCTAATTATTGGTCCTGACCTACATGTTGGAGGGGCCAAAAATATTTATAATTTAAAAGGTCCCAAAAAACAAAGTCCACCACACTTAAAACCCCTAAAATTTTGTGGGCTTACTGCGCCTGTAGCCCACTTTTCCAAAAAAATAATCGATTTTTTTTTCGAGAAATAAAATTTTTCGATTTTTTCATCGATAAATTTTTTTTGATTTTTTTCTATAAAAACTTTTCGATAAAAAATATTTACAAATTCTTTGAGAAAAAAAATATTTTAAAATTTTTCTAAGAATTTTTTTTTTATATTTTTTGAATAAAATAAATTTTGAAAATTTTTCAGAAAAAAATCTCAAAATTAACAAAATATTGGGGGCCTATAAGCCCCCTGACCTTAAGCCCCTGAAATAATAGGCCGGAGCGTTAAAAAAATTATTTTGCGGGTACTATATTTTGCGATTCATGAAAGAGATTGTTGTTATGAATCAAAGTATAATTCCAGAAATGATTCGTTATTTTCATTAGATTTTGATTTTCATGTATAAACTACCTATATATTTGATTCTAACTTATTTATGTTCAAATATTATATCGCACATAGTAGTTTGACAACTCCAAGTAAACTTACTCTGAAAGTGATCTAACTGAAATCAAGTAAGACTGGTGTTAGTATGTGCTTGAACCGAGATTTATATAATTAGTTATTAGGTGAGTTTCACATTGTAAACTATTTATTGTATATTTTTGTGTGAACGGATTATTATTCTAATTAATTTATTTTATTTTTTGTTACAATAAGGTTAAAGTAAGAAATTGCTATTGTGTTGATGACCTTAGAAAAATTGATGTTGCTGGAAATTGCTATTGTGTCGATATGTACTTGATGTTGATGATCTTGGAAAAACTAAATGTATAGTAGAATATAGAGTTTGAATGAAAAAAATACTATTGTGTCAATATGTGTTTGATTTGGATGATCTTTGAAAAATAAATTTATAGTAGAATATAGATTTTAAATTAAAAAATTGCTAATGTGTCAATATGTGCATGATGTTAATGATTTTGGAAAAACTAAATGTACAATATAATATAAAGTTTGATTATAAATGTATACCTTATGTATAATTGAATATTATTATCACGTGACAGAAAAGTAACATCGCTTTGATCTTTAAATTAATAACACCTACAACAACGCTTTTCTAAAAAAAGCGCTATTAAATCTCTGTTAAAAAATGCTATACACTTTTTAGAAAAACGTTGTAAATTCAGACATCTACAACAATAGTTTTTCAAATAAGCGCTATAAAAGCCCTACCTAAGACAACGCTTATACAAAAAAATATTGTTAAACGTCACCTACAACAATGCTTATTAGAAAAGCGTTGTAAAACGAAACACTTACAACAACGCTTTTATGCAAAAAGCGCTATCTATTTCTTCCTACGACAACGCTTTTTTAAAAAAGCACTGTAAAATATTGCCTATTACAACATTTTCTTTTAATAAAAAAAGTGATGTTGTATCTTTTAACAATATTATATACTATAGCATTTAAAAGTACTATTAAATGCATAAAAAAAAAAAACACTATTAAAGTCTATTTTTGGTGTAGTGTATGAAAGATTTTAACAAAAAAAATATTATGTGGTATTATCTCACATTTATAAATTATAACATGTGCATCGTAATTGATGTATTTGTGCCAACTAAATATCATTACTAATAAAAATAAATACATACATTTAATAATTAAAAAAAATACACATTAAAAAATCGATTTGTGCTACACCGATCTCCCTTCACTCTATTTAAAAAAAAAAATTCCGTTGAGAAGTTGGTCCCAACAATCCCAACTACCTTTCTAAAATAATAATATTTTGATACATAATTAAAAAATTGTAGTAGTATGATATTTAATTTTATTTTTAGTGGTAGTATATAAAAAAAAAAAAAAAAGCCTACGTTTATTAGCAAATTATTGATGGAGAAGAATCTTCTCATCCCCCAAAGTTAATGTCAGAAATACTCAACTTGATACAATACATGAATGAGCAGATGATGCAGAGTGAAAGTAGAGAGCAAGAAATGATGGTCTAACTACAGCAGCGGGAGGATTAGAAGGGATATATGATTGGAGCAGCAACAACAAATTTTAAAAGAATTGCGGATGCCATAAGAATAAGATGAAACAAAAATTAATGGTTGGGTGGAGCTGCAGCTGCCATCACCTATCACTTACACATATGCACAAGATCCCTTAGAAAAGTTTTATCCCGATGATGGTGATGATATAGAACGAGTTGTTTTAATTTTTATATTTTTGCATTATAATTATCTGCTGGTTTATAATAATATTTGGATATGGATAATTTTAATTTATTCACGTTGAGTTTGGATAATTTTATTTTCAGTTATCAATTAGTGGATAATTTTATTTTAATATGATAGATTTAGATAATTTTATTGGTGGACTTGTTTCATTTTTATTGCATATATTTATTATCTTTCTAATTTATTTAAATGAATTTATAAAAAAAATTATATGTTTCTGGTAATTACTCTGAATTACAATTTTTAAAAATATAAATTCTTGTATTTATTTTTATTTTGGTTAAAAAAATTTAAAAAATAAACTAATTAATGCATTTCCTGGGATGTCTTGGAAAATGTTTAAGCAACATAATGTATTTTGAATTTATAGTTTTCCTATGCCATAGTTACTGAGAAATATTTAAGCTGGAAAATTTATTTTTAATTTAAAGTTTTTTCAAGACAGTTTCAAAAGTATTTGGGAGGGATTTCTTTTTATTTTTTGCATTTAACATTTTCGAGGACATTATGCCTAAAAAAAAATATTTCAAAATTTTTACGATATGTCACCACCTTTCTATAATATATTTATTCTTTCACTTCTGTTTATTATTTTTCATAATCATTTCTTTATATCATTCGGCTCATTATCTTTTAGATAATTTCATCTCTTATTATTATCTTCATTTTTGCATTTCTCTTCACTATGTTTGATAATCTCTTTATCATTTAACTCTTTAATTTCATGTCTTATTTTCTTATTTTTCTTCAGCAAATAATTATTTTGTTTTTAATTATTTTCAAATTATAAATAATTTAATTTTTTATCTTTATTTCAAATTTTATTATTTAACTATTAATTATATAAAATTTATTTTTTATGATTCTATTTCAGTTTTTTATTTTAAAGTATAATTAATAAGGACCTTGTTGCTCGGAACTTTTTAATAATAATAATTTTTTTAAAATAATTAAATTATCGAGGATTTTTCCTAGGAAATGTTCTTGGTTAACAAGCCTGCAAAAATGCTGGCGACCATCATGTCAATAGCCTACAAAAATATTGACAATATTTTTAACCACTATAGTATCTAATGTTGTTAAAAGATACAACAATACTATTTAAAATAAAAAAGTGTTGTAATAAGTATAAATATATAGTGTTCAATGCTTCTCTTATATTCGTTTTACAATGAATTTCTTAAAAAAAACGTTGTAATAGGTGCATATATGACGCGCTTCTTATACCAGTTTTACAATACTTTTCTTAAAAAAACGTTGTAATATGTGCATCCTTATAATTAAGTTATATAACAAAATTTTCAAACCTTTATTGAAATCCATGTGATGTTGTTTGACTTATGCTTCGACTCTGTAACACCTATTTGAGCACGGAAAACTTGTAAAATACTATCAAATAAATGTGATTATTATTCAATTACCAAACACATTATTTATATATGTAAGAATTAAATGAATATTACTTACGTATTGAAGATATTCTTTATATTCGAGTGATTGTTATAATGACCGTACAGTAGATCTAAATAGTATATAATTTCATAGGTGACATTGATGGCAAACAACACCCAATGCTGCCTACAACAACAAAAATTTAGTTGAATTTTTTTTCACACAACTGATAAAGTATCATAAATTAAAAAAGATATAGATAAAGAATATCTAATTAACTTGAATTATATGGCGCAAGAAATAGCTTATCATTCTCTTTATTTTCCAAAAGTATATCAACGACATAATTTTTTACGTTAACTGGATCAAGTTAAAACATGGATATCTTATGGAGAGATAAGAATGAAAATCTATCCGTCAATTTGCACATGCGCACCAACTTTTCGTACAAATACCTTTAATGAAAATATCAAATTAGATTAATTATCAATAAATGTGGCAGTGATGCAATTAAAAATAATTTTTATCTTAAACAAAGTATTTTACATTACCTAATGTATATGTTGATGACAGTAGCATTCAACTCTTTATGATTGAGAAGCTCATATATGTGCTCTTTATCAAGTAATTCTTCATACTCATCTCTAAAAATACCTTTCTCCACGTGTATGATACGTGAATCATTGTTGTCCATATTTATTTTTGCTTGTATGTCATGACACAACACAAATCGAGAAATGTGTGGATGACTTATTTTAGGAGCATCAACTGATTTTTCACGATCCAGTTTTTGAATTTTGATAGATTTATTTTTACGACGAACCTGCATTTGCGGTGTGGCTGATTTCTGGCAGATTTGTGGTGCGGCGGGTTTATTTTTTGAATCAACTTTCTTAACATTTCCGGTAGGTTTTGCTTGAATCTGAAAAAATAAGGTTGATAAGTTTGTTAGTTATTATAGTAAGCTAATCATTTTGTATACAATTGATGTATATGTCAAACATTTTTTGGTGAAGTGACTGACTTGTTGTGAGGAATATTCTTATCATTCTCTTTAGACGTTGTAAGAATCTAAATAAATGTGAAATTAAAGTTAACAGTGGAAAAATCAGCAATTAAACATAATCAATCATAATCATACAATTAAACATAACGACCTATTGCTTCTCCCAAAAACTTCATATCTCCATCGTTGTCGGTTATAGGCAATCACATGTGAAACTTTAACATGGACGACAGAGATCAAAATATGGTGTAATACTTCTCCCAAGATATTGTACAATGTTTCTTTTCCAACCATGCGATGAGTAGGGCATGATAAATATAGCACACAAGATGAGACACCGTAAATCAATGATTAATACATAAGTATGTGAAACATTTAGGTTGAATGAATTTCTTATTTCATTAAGTAGTTAATTACATCTGGAAGACTTTTGCGACCAATGTTGCAACTACCATTTTCACTCTCTAGTTGTATTTCACGCCAACACTCCGAAAGTTGTTTTTCCTTATTCGTTTTCACTAAAAATGCAACTTGCTCTGTTAGGATTTTCAGCTTATCTAGTACTTCCTCATTAGATTGATTTGTGTGCTTCTTAGGTGAAAAATAGCTTTTTCGAGTTACGCCAAATCCTTTACCCCTCACACGACCAGAATATTCAGGAACATTAAATACCTTACCAAGTATGTCCCTGCAACTAACTTGTTTATTCTCTTGTGAATTTTCAGAAAATTGTTCTAGATTCTCCTAAAATACATGTAGTATTAAAAAGATAAGTTCAATATCATTTTAAAAAGACAATATTAAAAAAATATTAAAGTGATAATATACTTACACATTGTTCTATCACTTGTTGAACATTTTCATTATCAACTATTTCATCCTTATTCAAACGAACCTCCTTCCACAAAACTATGAAATTGAACTGGGGTCTATATCAAACTTTAAGTTAATGTGATTTTTTAGCCATGTTATAAAACTTCGATTGTGCTCTGGTTTTATCCAATTTTGATTCATATTCATGTTCAAACTAGATAATTGATCCATGTGTATTGTAACATACGATTGAACCTCATCATCATTGTGCATAACATACAATTGTATATGCTCCTATTTTGTCCTCGATATAGTCATTACTCTCTTTCCAACTATCCCTTCTCCTATTATTCTTCCCGAATGACGAGACATGGTAAGCCCTATACAACATCGCTTACAGTAGAAGCACTGTAAATACTATGACTCTATATGACCCTACAACAACGCTTTTGTAAAAGTGTTTGTCAGAAAAGAGCTGTTAATTTTAAAATATTATACAACAGCGCTTTTAGTTAAAAAAAAACGTTGTAAAAAGGGCACTGTAAAATACAATTTTTGGTGTAGTGTTTGGACCAAACTGGTCATAGAAAAATTCTTCAGAAATATGTTTTTGCTAGGAGTTCTTATACGTTTACCAGGACATTTGTAGTGTGACCAACTTAGAGCCATTCCACAACTTTTAGGTTTAGCTTGTGGTTTTGACTTCTAATGATATTAAATGGATATAAAACTTGATTTCTTAAATGATTTTATTGAAGAGAAAGCTTACATTGTAAGAATCTGATTGATTTAAATGTAAGCACCTACTATTCGCGTTTTGATAATAATTATTCGTTGAGAAGTTACTTTAAGTGTACATCTAAGTTTACAACATAATAAGAATCTATGTTTATTAATTATCTGACATTAGTAGTGTAAGAAGTTGTGACTTAGTATTAATCAATTATGTCCAAAACACATAAATGATATTATCTACTAATGAACAAATAATAATGTTCCCTAATAAAATAGCAAGTCATAATTAAGAAGAAAATTATTTTCATCAAAGAAATGAAGCTTAGATGTAAGACACATGTTCAAATTACTCTGTGAAGTCATTCTTTGAATAAAAAGATGAATCACATATTTGATGATAAAACACATGAATTTAGTCAATGCCTACATAAAGAGAGGATTCAAAATTCAAGCAGCATCTGAACAAATTCAGTGTTGAGGGAAATACTAAAGATCAAACTTTCATGTGATGTAACGTTCCTATACTGCAATAGTGAACAAGCAACTTTAACATTCCTCAAAGAACATTTTTCATACTGAAAAAGACGACGATTCATTCCAACGTGTCAATTATGGCATAGTTGACAATCGTGTCCATATTGACAATAACCAGAAAAAGGAGCCGATTGTGATGATAATGTCAATATAGAAAAAATGTAAGACTATGTTCATAATTTGAATGTCTTACGAAATGTATAAAATATCAAAATAGAGAAATTAAAAATACTTGTTCATATTTGAAAGAATATATATCAGAAAAATGCATGAGTATGATATTCAAATTGTAATATTCTCTCTAATTAGAGTCATTAGAAATATCTGTAAATCAATCAAGAATAGTTTCTATTAGTGCTGAATTAATTGTGATATTACAATTGTAGTATGCTCTCAACAAGAGTTAGAATTCTAGAAAAAACTTTGTTTCAAGTTAGACACAAAATTGTGACCTTATTGTAAATCAACCAAGTAGTGACTACCTCATTTGTGAAAGGAAAGTCTGAAGACATATAAACACACAATTCTTCAACCATGAAATAGGTCTTGCTAGAGGTGTTTTGAAGATGATAAGGTCTCTAATGTTATTGGTCTAAGCCCTAACATCAATCTATTTTATATAAAATATTATTCGTGTCATGGATTTAAATCTTATATTTAATTTCAGTTATATGTATAAGACATATTTACTATGTTAGTAATTATATAATATAGTAAAGTCTTTAGAATAGATAGTTTGTTGAATAGAACAACAAGTGTGACTTGATCTTGAGACTCTATGAACATTAGAACGTTATTCTTAAGTATCCTCAGTCAAAGTATTATTGTTAATTAGGAGGACTAAAATACATCAAAATTATTATGTGAGTAAACTGATGACCACATCTCACAGATCATAGATATTATATATCAAGTCGCAACATAGGTACAAAATTAGGAGTAATATTTATACTAGATTGCACCGACATGAGAAATGTACATATTTGTTGTTTAAGTGTCAATAGCGATTATCGTGCGAACATAGTGTCCTGATATAAAATTTCGAGTTTTCCTCGAATTCAATTGAGGCGCCACCAAAATTTATTTAAAATAGAAAAAATAGTGGAAAACTCTTAAAAATAAAAAATAAATGGTCTTTGAAACTAAATTTTGAGTTTGAGAGTCGATAATGCATAGGAAATGTAGCAACACCCTACAATATCCGTTAAAATACGGTTACCTATAATTAGTTGTGCAAAATTGTTATTAACTTAAATGTATTTATTTCTACTTATTATTAAATATGAATATTAATTGTTTTTTAATGTTATTTTGAAATAAATGTGTGCTTGAAAAGAATGTGATCTTGCTCCTACGTGTCTCCCGGTGCAATGGAGAAATCAAAGTTACGTAGTTTTTGGGTAGAAAGTGCAGATGTGTTGATTGCTTTTAAAGACAATGTGTTTTGTTGTTGTAAAACAAAGTTGTTTTGACAAAAAAATGAGTTTATTTGATTTGAATAATCATTTTGAAATACGAGTTTTAGACTATCAAGTTGTACAACTCGTATTTTAACGACTCAAAGATTAAAAAGATGTCACATCTAATTTAATCAAATTCAAAAGTTGATTTTGGATTAATTTTAGAACTGTTAAGTTGTACAACTTGTGTTCTAACAACTCAAAAATTAAAAGATACAATATCTAATTAACCTTTAATAAAAGATTTATTTGTGTTTTTAATTTATTTATGAAAATAAGTTTTAGAACTATCAAGTGGTCACAATCCGTGTTCAATAACTCAAAAAAGAAAAATATTATGTCTTAAATATTTAATTTTATCAATATAAATAATAATTCAGTAATGATTTAAAATTATATCTACTAAGAAGTAAACTACATAAAAATTGGGTTAGGCCCAATTAAGGTAAAAATAAAACATAGCAATACATAAAGTAAAAAAAAAAGGACAAACCTGAAAAGGAGAAAGAGGAGAGTGGGTTCGAGAGAGAGAAGTAACACACAATAAAGAAGATGATATTGGAGTAAAGGGAGACAAAGATCTAGCGCGGGAAGAATGAAAAATTGGAATAGTGTGGTGAAGTTCATCGTAGATCTGCAACTTGTTTGTTGACAACGTAGTGAGTTCTCTGGTGCTTGCGGTGGCTGTCGATGATTGATTTGACGCAAATGCACACTATCCATCAGAGATGATGGTGAAAGGATGTTATGCCAGCGAGTAACAGATAGAGGGAGGGGAGAAAAATGTTT
This sequence comes from Cicer arietinum, assembly GCF_000331145.2. Lineage (NCBI taxonomy): Eukaryota > Viridiplantae > Streptophyta > Magnoliopsida > Fabales > Fabaceae > Cicer > Cicer arietinum. The sequence goes on along the minus strand of NC_021163.2, from coordinate 36,559,346 downwards.
GATATTTGATTTTATGTAACTTTTATATATATATATATATATATATATATATATATATTTGAAAAAAAACTGAATATTATTTAGAATGACAAAATTATAGACATATTATTGTATATAAAAAAATACCTTGGAGCTGAATAAGTATCAGTAACTATTCTAGTTTTTAGTTTTTTTTTTTAGTTTCTTCTCATATATTTTTTTTGTAACAATCTCCCATTTCTTTTGGTGATTTTTGTTATCAATTTATAAGCTTAAATGATGAATTTGTGTATCCATGAGATAAAATCAAGTACTGAATTTTTTTATTATTTTTGAGTAAAAATTTAACAACCTCAGATAATTAGAGAAATATGTGACTTTTTCTTTTTTTATTGAGTACACAAGTAGTAAAAATAATAAAATTATTGGGCTAAAAACAAAAACAAAACAAAACAAAATTAAAAAATGAAGATAGGGGAGGGAGGCGTTTTGTTTTGATATAAAAGGTCTACAGACGGAATTAATATTTTAGCATAATAATGCTTTTAATACCAAAATGGATACTATCTAGAAAAAGACGTCTTATGCTTTTGACATTTCGATTATTTGTCATTCTTAAATTATTCTTCATTGTTAATTTAAAGATATTGAATAGAATGAACTATTTTTCTTTCAGTTGAAATTTTGTAAATGAACATTTAAATATCCTTCACAAATAAGGAAATAAATTTGAAACATATAAAATGCAGTTAATCCTATTGTCGAACAAGCTATTATTGCAAAAATTGGTGAAGCAACTTGGAAGCAAGAAAGAAAGAAGAGAAAGTAAGAACATGACTGACAAGGGAATGTTAAAGGAAAGCATGAGCAAAAAGGCAAGAGAAAAGGGAAAGCATGTAGCAGCTGGAAAAAGTACACTTTTTTATTTTTATTTTATTTTAATTTTGGTATTAAATGTAATGTGACGAAACTGATATACATATAGATTCAAAATTGCACGAGATTTATAAAATGACAATTTTTAAACTTAATAATAAGTTCAAAAATGTTTACTTTTTTTTTTGGAATTATTTTGAATTGGTCGGACAAAATTGAGGTACTGCCACTATTTAATTATATTTTACTATAAAATATGAATATTATCGTCATAAAAGATGATTAAATATAAGGACATAAATTTTGTCCAAATAAATTGTGAAAATATATAAATTTTAATGCAAAAGCAGCTATAATGCATGTGTAATGCAAAAGCAATAATGCAAAAATAGAAGAATGTGATATGTAATGAAAAACTAAATAAATGATCGACAAAGAAGATTGTGATATGTGATAAAAAAAAAAACTAAACAAATGATCGACTAAGTTGAAAAATGAATGTCTCCAAATTAGTTGGTGCGTAGATTGCCATGAATAAAAAGATTGTGTTTAGATTGGTTATCGATGCGTAAATTGACATGAATGAAAAAATGATCGTTTTTAAATTGGTTACCAATGTGTAGATCGACATAAATGAACAAATGATCGTCTTCAAATTAGCTACTGATGTATAGATTGACTAGAATGAACACATGATTGTCTTCAGATTGGTTACCGATGCATATATTTACAACAATGAAAAAATGACCGTCTCTAGATTAGTTGGTGCGTAGATTTCCATGAATAAAAATGATTGTGTTTGAATTGGTTACCGATGCACAGATTTACAGGAATGCAAAAGTGGTCGTCTTCGGGTTGGTTAAACACGTGTAGATCAACAAAATGAACAAATGGCCGACTTCAGATTGGTTACCAACATGTAGATCAATAGTAATGAACAAATGATCATCTTCGGATTGGTTAACGATGCGTAGATCGACAAAAATGGAAAAATGATTGTCTTCAGATTGATTACCGATGTGTAGAGTGATAGGAATGAACAAATGATCGACTTCAGATTGGTTACAGATGCGTTACATGAATGAAAAAATGTCGTCCCTTGATTTGTTACTAGTGTATAGATCGACAAAAATAAAAAATGGTCGTCTCCAGATTTGTTACTAGTGCGTAGGTCGACAAAAAAGCAAAAAAAGAGAAATGCAATGATTCATGTGTGTTATGCATTATACAAGGTTGTTCAGCATAGGTAAAGTATGAACGGAGATACATGGATCATGTGTGAGTACAAGTAACGTATGAATGTAAGATGCCTGATATATTTGTGTTATGTATTATAGATAAATTCTTGTTTATTATTTCTAGTTCCCCGATCCTTATCATATTGTACGTCCACAAGATTCAATGGATGAAAGAAGATAACAATCATTTTCGATTATGACTAGTACATCTCGTGTGACCTTTTTTTCGAGGAATTATTGAACCAAAATGGTCACCCTTTTTTCCCTCCTTTTTTAGGCCTAGGCGTATCTTGAGAAACTATTGGATTCCATGTATATACTTTTATCAACCATTAGAATAATATATATATTTTTTTTTCTATTTTTTTTCCACATATTTAAATTCCAATATTTATTGTCATAAAACATTTTAAAATGAGAGAAAAATCATGCATGAAAAAATCTGAATTATTTTAGGAAGAGGTGTAATGTATAACCCTAAATGACGATATTATAAAGTGTACATTCATTAAAATTACGTTGGGGAAAAATAATTGTTGGTAAAGGTCGGCAATGTAGAGAATGTTTTAGCTTTAGTTGGATAACAAACACTAGTCATTCTTATAATTTAGGACTTATAATGGTCAGTTCCCCTAGTTTGAAATGCTT
>NC_021163.2:36554497-36556590 GCF_000331145.2 Cicer arietinum | reverse complement strand
CAAGTTTTCAATCCATCAAAATGCTCTAATTTTTACCTAGGTCTTCTTTTTAGGTTTTCAACCCAGCGAGCCCATTTTTCAATCATTTTTGGTTCAAACATAATATTTTTTGACTGCATCTGAATTTATTAAAAGTGGAAACTCCTCTTTATCCATTTATGCGAGTATTATAGCTCTCCATAGAAAGCCTTTTTCACAACATATGGTCCCTCATAGTTCGGGGTCCATTTTCCAAAAGAATCTTTTTTTATGGGCAATATTTTCTTTAACACTAAGTCCTCTTCTAGAACCACTCAAGAACAAAGTTTTTCCTCATAGGTTTTTTTAAGTCTTTTTTGATATAGCTGACCATGACACAGAGCTATCATTTTTTTTTATGTGATTCAATTGGTCAAATCGTGATTGAACCCACTCTGTCTCTTCTAGTTTTTTTTCCATCAAGACTTTGATCGAGGGAATTTCAACTTCAATGGGAAATACCGCTTCCATTCCATACATCAATGAGAAATGAATTTCCCCTGTTGAGGTGTGAACATAGGTTCTATAGCCATGTAATGCCAATGGAAGCATTTCATGCCAATCCTTATACGTCTCTATCAACATTTGTATGATTTTCTTGATATTCTTATTTATTGCTTCTACAACCCCATTCATTTTCGAACGATATGGTGCTGAATTTTGAAACTATCACACAACTCCTTCATCACTTTGTTATTCCGATTGGTTACATTATTTGTGATATTTTTATTTTGGCAAGCCATATCGACAAATCAATTCTCTTTTGATGAATATGACAACCACGTTCCTCATCACATTGGCATAAGAAGCAGCTTCAACCTATTTTGTGAAATAATCAATAGCTACTAGGAGAAATCAGTATCCATTTGAAGCCTTAGACTCAATGAGTCTAATAACATCTATCCCCCACATTGAAAATGGTCATGCTGATGTTAAGACATTTAAAGAGGTTGAGGATACATTTCTTTACGTAACTAAATCAATCAAACTCCATGTTCAATTAATAGTATCCAATCCTTAAGGTTTTTCTTACCATTGTGTGCCCATTTGTACGAGTTTCAAAAGAACCTTCGTGAACCTCTTGAATGATTTTCTCTGTTTCGATTTCATCCATACATCTGTGGAGAACCATTTCATGATTTCTATTATAAAACACATCACCATTTAAGAAGAAGTTCACCCACCATAGGATTCAATATCATAAAACTATAGCTTGTTGTCAAGCTCTTCTTCTAATGATAAGCAATATGATGACTTATCCTTTTGTTGAGTTTTTATGACCGACATATCTTGACTGATACTTGTTTTGAACATTGATGACAATGTGGCCAGGGTGTCGGTCAATTGGTTTTCTTTGCGAGGAGTATTGTGAAAGTGATATTCTCGAAGTGTGTTGTCAATTCTTTGATATACGTATGATACATAATCAATTTGGAATCTCAAGTTTCCTACACTCCTTTTATCTGATGGATGATCAACGATGAGTCTCCATATACCTTAAGAAATTTTACCTTTGATTCAATGGCTGCCTTAATGCCCAGAGTACATGCCTCATATTCTACAATATTGTTTGTGAAATCAATACACAATTTAGCCATAAATGGAGTGAACTGGTTCTCTAGAGAAATCAAAATTGCTCCAATTCCATGACCTAGTTCATAAGAAGCACCATAAAACACCAACGTCCATTTTTCTTTATCAGATAATTCAATGTCTTCCAATAAAGTCAGTATGCCTTCATCAGGGACTTCACACTACATTGATTGATAATCTTCTACAGGGTTTTGGACCAAATACTTTGCTAGTGCGCTACTATTGATAGCCTTCTGTGTAACATACACCAAGCTGAATTTTGATAACAACATCTGCCAACAGACAATCCTTCCAGTAAGAGCAGATTTCTCAAAGATATACTAGATGGATCCATTTTAGACACCAACCAAGTTGTATGACATAACATGTATTGCCTCAACCGACGAACATTCTATGCTAATGTGCAACATGTTCGTTCAAACAGTGAATACCTTATTTCATAGCTGGTTAACTTTTTGCTCAAATAATAAATAACACACTCT
>NC_021163.2:36501724-36554457 GCF_000331145.2 Cicer arietinum | reverse complement strand
CTTTCTTACCATAGTCATCATGTTGCCACAGTATACAATCCATTGATTCGTCAAGTATTGTTATGTACATAATGAGCGGTTTCCCATGAACAGAAGGCCCCATGATTGGAGGTTTTAACAATTAGTGCTTAATCTTCTTGAAAGCTTTTTGACAATTCTCATTTCATTCAACCTTTTGGTCTTTGTGCAAGAACTTGAAAATTGGCTCGCATTTTGCAGTTAGATGTGATATGAACTCGACAATCTACCCAAAAAGGTTGAATGCAAGCCAATATAATCTAACTGAATTACATTGCAATGTAACTGCCAATTCAATCTTGGGTATCACACAAGAAATTTTGGCTCCACGCATGGAAAAAGAAGTCTGTGGCTCCACATAATGTAATTCAATCTACCCAAAAAGCCACAAACTTCTTTTTTAGTGCGTGGAGCCGACATTTCTCGTATTGCTTTAGCTTATTTGTATCGACTTCTACCCCTTTTTGACTCACAATAAAACAAAGTAACTTGCCTGATCTCACACCAAAAGTACATTTAGCAGGGATTAAACAAAGTTTGAACTTCCTTAGTCGCACAAACAATTTTTTGAAGGTTAACAACATGGTCTTCTTTGATTTGAGACTTTGCAATCATGTTGTCCGCATAAGCCTCTATCTCCTTATGCATCATGTCATGAAACAAAACTACCATTGCTCTTTGATAGGTTTCCCAAACTTTCTTGAATCCAAATGACATCACTTTATAGCAGAAAGTTCCATATTGTGTGATGAATGTAGTTTTCTCTATATCCTCGGGAACCATCTTGACTTGATTGTACCCTAAGAAACCATCCATAAAGGAGAAAATATAATATTGAGTAGTGTTATCCACTAGGACAACACTATGAGGCAAATGGAAATCATCTTTATGTCTAGCTTTATTTAAATTTCGATAATCCACGTACATTCGAACATTTCCATCATTTTTTTGGGACTTGGACTATATTAGCAACCCATTGAGGATATTTTGCCACTGCTAAGAAACCATCATCAAGTTGCTTCTTGACCTCTTCTCAAATATTAAGTGACATATCAGGTCTCATCCTCCTCAATTTTTGTTTAATTAGAGCACATTTTAGTTTGAGCAGTAGCTTGTGTTCAACTATGTCAGTATATAGCTCAGAAATATCCTGATATGAACATGCAAAGACGCCCACATTGTAAAATAAAAGTTTAATCAACTTTTCTCGTTCACTTTCTTTCATAGACATACCAATTTCAATTTCTTTCTTATCATATTTAGTACCCAAATTGATCACCTCATCAGGTTCTTGATAGGGCTGGATAATCTTGGCTTCCTGTTCCATTATCCTTTCTAATTTTGGAGGAGGCTCACAATCGTCTTCACAATCTTTATCAGTGTGATTAATTGGACGTTCAAAATTATAAGAAGGGGTTCTAACACTGTTATTTTCAATAGATTCATTTTCAACCTTGCATTATTTAAATTATGAAGAAAAAGGAAAAAAGTAAATATGAATAAAAATTGCCATTTCCAAAAAAATAAAAGAAAAAAGAAACGATTGAAGAATTCAAAAATGCATTTATTAATAATAAGTACGAAATTGAAATACATGTGCCCTTATTAGTTATCCTTATAGCCTTGAGTAGAACAAAATGAGTTGAAATACATAATTACTTTAAACATGAATTAACAAACACAGGAAACTAGATGATCTTCCAATTATTGAGACAAGTGTTTGGAGGACAAGGTACACTAGTTTGAGAGTATCATCACCATCATGATCTTTTTTCGCAACATCCATTTGGTCATCATATATTATTTCGATGCTTTGAAAGGTTTGACGAATGTTACAAATAGGAATCTTCCTTGAAATCGGTACCTGGCTTTCCAAATTAGTCATCTTGCTTTCCCTTTTTCTTTCACAACGCTTTCCTTATCAACTTTGGTTGGTACATATCTCAACCCGTACTTATCGTTCTTTTCTAAAATTTATAATAATTTCCCCAATCTAACAAAAACACCTCATTACAACATTGCTTTGCTAGACTTCAATGATGTGGTGGACAATTTTGGTTCCTTTAAGCGAGACCCTTCAAACATGAAGAAAGCATTTGCAATTTCCAATGCTTGAAAGAAAGTCTCTATGGCATCTACGTGTCTTCTATAGCCCATTGAAGATAGATGACTCACTATCTTATCTTTTTCCCCATATATTACTACAAGCTTATTGTTCACAATAAACTCTTATTGTTCACAATAAAATTTAGCTTTTGATGGAGAGTGGATGTCACTGCTCCAACAACATGAATCCACGGTCTCCCTAAAAAGCAACTGTACACCAATTTAATATCAAACACTTGGAAGGTTATTCCAAAATTATGGAGTCTGATTTGAATTGGTAGGTTAATCTCACCAATAACTTGTCTCCTTGATCTATCAAATCCTTTCGCCACCACAACACTAGGCTTCATACAAGCTCCATCAATTAAAGGTGAAAACTCGAGAAAGGAGGGGGGGGGGGGGTTTGAATTGTGTTTGACAAAGTTGATAACTTTTTGCTAATTTGATGAAGCTTGGTTGATTTTATGAATTACTTGATATGAAACAACCGAATTCAGAAGCAGCAAACAATGAAAGTATAAATAATTTGACGCATATATTTATCCTGGTTCACCACTTACTTGATACATCTAGTCCCTTCATTCAGAAGGCTTTAATTCACTAATTCAAATACATTGAATTACAAAGCACCTAAACCTCCAACCCAATCTTCCGAAATGGCCTAACAACCCTGAACTTTTGAGGAACTAACCACCTTGACCTTACAAGCCAAGTCTTCTCCTAACAACTTGACAACCCCAGATTAAAGAAGGAACTATACCACTATCAGGTTGGATACAAAAGATTAGAACTTGAGAAGTTTCTTCTAACAAAATGTATAATAATAATAACTCTCACAATATGAGAAAAGAACACTCAAAATATTTCTAATATTGATAACTTTGAGCTTGAGTTCTTTTACTCTTTTCCGCTTTTTGATGTTTTTCTCCTTCAGCCTTGAGTGTCTATTTATAGTGAAAATTTGGGCTTCAATTTAGTCCTTTTTTAATTTTGAATTGTATGTTGTTCAAATTAAGTTTATAAACTCTTCATATTGATTTTGTTCCTATTTTGTGTAGATTGAGTTTGTAAATTCTTCAGATTGATTATATCCATAATTTTTTTGTAGATAAATTTTGATCGAATCTTCTTCAAATCTTAATTAAATCTTCTTCAAATGTTGATCAAATATTCTTCAAATCTTGACCGTATCTTCTTTTCAACTTAGTCAAAGACTTTCTTCAATTGTAAATTTGAATCAAATCTTTTTTTAGATTTTCATCAATTATAAATGTGAATCAAATATTATTTTAGATTTTCTTTAATTATAAACTTGAATCAAATCTTATTTTAGATTTCCATCAATTATAATTTGGAATCAAATCTTATTTTAGATTTTCTTCAAAAATATGAATCTTCTTTCATACTATTTGAAGTCAAATACATTGTTTTCATAAAATACTTTTGTTAACATCAAAGCTCTAAATGTTAAACCAATTTGGTTCCAACAACACATGATCATTTTTTGCATAACTTACCTATATGAAATTCATGTCCATTAATTCTTGAAGGAATTCCTTGAGCTCATTGCACATGCCCTATATTCTCAATTACTCCCTACACTGGGACTGTTTTTCTTTAAGGTAAGCCATTTTTCATTAATCAGTTCTTGCACTTTAGATTTTAGGGCTTGAAAGTCTTTGATGGAATGCCCTACAGCTCCTGCATGGTATTCATATTTGACATTTGGATTATACCATTTTGGGAATGGTGGTTCAAGAGATTTCATTGGTCTTAGAACAACCATTGACTTCTGAAGTAGGTGAGGCAATAATTAATTGTATGTTACGAGAGTTGGATCAACATGGGTTAGCTTCTTTTCTCGATTTGCTGGTGGTTTGTGTTGATTCAGGTTTGGATTTTGGTTCCATTGGTTTTGTTGGGAAAACGTGACACGTGGAGGTTGGATAAGAGGTGATTGATAATACGGTGGCCTTGAAAGGTGATATTGAGGGTATGAAGCTTGGGGAATGAGAGACCATTGGGTTTACCATTATAGAGTTAACATCCATTTCTTTCTTCTTTGTCAATCCCATCTGAGGTTTATTCACACCACTCGTTCCACATAAAATCTTACCACTCCTTATCCCACTTTCTACTATTTCTCCTATCATGACCATGTCAGAAAAGTTTGATGACATACTCCTAATCATCCTATCATAAAAAAGCGACTGAAGAGTATCCATAAAAATAACAACCATTTTACTTTTAGATAAAGAAGGCTCTACTTGCATGCCATTTCTCTCCACCATTGTTCATATTCTTTGAATGTTTCATTGTCCTTTTTCAATGAATTTTGAAATTGCATCATGTCAAGGGACATGTTAATGTTGTACCTGTATTATTTGAAGAAGGCATCAACCATGTTTTTCCATGAACAAATTGGATTTTGTTGGAGATGCATATACCAACTTAATGATACCCACTCAAATTGTCTTGAAAAAAATGAATGAGAAGTTTTTCATTATGAGCATGAGAAACCATTTTTCTACAATACATGGTCAAATGATTTTTAGGACATGTGACACCTCTGTATTTTTCAAACTCATGTACCTTAAATTTTGAAGGGATCGTCACATCGGGAACCAAACACATGTCAAAAGCTTTGAGACCATAAACATCATTTCCCTCCATTGCTTTTATATGTTTTTCTAAAATATGGAATTTTCTCTTTTGATTGTGTATCATCACCGATAAATTGAGTTTGTTGCCAATTTTTGTTAGCATCCAAATGGGGGTACTTGAGGTGCACCAAGTGGAATATTTTATGAGGGGATGGTGTTTTAGGGTGGCACATAGCTGAAAGAAGGTGAGATTTTTAGTTGGTTTAGGCTTTGAGAGTTGATAATTGAGTGGTTTGGGTTGTTGTGCATGGGGTTTATGACTAAGGGTAGAGTATAACCAGGTAGAAGACCATACATAGGATATTGTATAGTTGTCGTACGAAACTGTTGGGTAGTCGGGGTAAAGTTTGATGGATGGGAATGAGTGGTTAAATGTTCTTCATTTCCAATTGGAGGATTCCCATATGTATTCTCTTTTCTTTCCAAAGCATGTATAGCCTCTAGGATTCTATCAACCTTGTCTTTCAATTGGCTAACATCCACTCTCATCACTTCTTAGTTTTGCTCAAGTTCATCCATGATTTTGGAGTTTGTGTGAGTCTAATAAGGGTTTTGGGGAAACAACTTTATAGATTTTTCTGTTTTTATATAAAAAAAAGTTTCTATGAGTATGTATAGGATATTGTATAGTTGTCGTACGAAACTGTTGGGTAGTCGGGGTAAAGTTTGATGGATGGGAATGAGTGGTTAAATGTTGTTCATTTCCAATTGGAGGATTCCCATCTGTATTCTCCTTTCTTTCTAAAGCTTGTATAGCCTCTAGGATTCTATCAACCTTGTCTTTCAATTGGCTAACATCTGCTCTCATCACTTCTTAATTTTGCTCAAGTTCATCCATGATTTTGGAGTTTGTGTGAGTCTAATAAGGGTTTTGGGGAAACAACATTATAGATTTTTCTGTTTTTATATAAAAAAAAGTTTCTATGAGTATGTATTAAACATGAATGGAATAAAGATGAAATCATTTAATTAATTATTTCTTTTTTACATGATAGTTAGATGTTGGAGAATCATAAACCTTACTTGAACATTCTTAATAAAAATGAATTATTAGTGAAGAAAATATGAGGATCGATGAACAAAAGACCAAATCATTAATTGACGAAAAAAAAATACATCACATTTAAATTAAAAACTATGTCGACTATGATATTTCAATCTTCTCTTTTAATAGGACAACCAAACTTTTCCTGCAATTCTTCTACCAAATTTTTACAATATTCAATGAGCTTGTAGACTTTGATCGGAGTATTGAGCAGATGCATTATTGCATCAATCTCTCATAGATGCTTTGGAACTTTTATGATTGCTTAATTAGCTAGCATTGCCAACTTTGAAAAGCATATTTTCCGATGCTTGCCTTTATCCTGCAACTCTTTATAGATATCTTGATTCTTCAACTAACCAAGAAACATCATAAAACGATCTTCGCAATATATGATTTCATCATTTAAGTCATTATAGATCTTTTCTTGATAATCAATGTAATTCTTCAACTCACTAGAAGTCTCCATCTTTGTTCTTAGTGCATCTTGATGTTTTGAGAGTACTTCTCCAATTTCTTCCTTATGTGCCTCTCATTTTTTACTTGACTTTCGTACTCTTTAAGTTTTTTCTTTAAATTTTCAAACTCCTTTTTTTGCATTCTTCTCAAAGCTTACTGATCTTGTCCACAATTGTTTCCACATATAGGCCTCTTCAATGGCTTCATTCCTTTCTTTCTTTCGCACATCTAATTCCTCATTTTCACCTCTCAAACAATCTAATATGTCAAGTTTATTCTCCTCTTCAATTTTCAACTTGTTGTTACTTCTCTCAATAAACTGATTCTTACAAGTGTTTTTGGATCATAAGTTTTTGTTCTCTTGGGAGACTTTTTCTAGTTTTACTTGTAGCTCTTTTTTCTCCTCTTCTGATTTTACCAATGATGCCTTGAGTTCTTCTATTTCTTCATTTGTAACAAGGGTAGGTTCAGGTATTTCTGGATCACTCGAGGGTGTATTGTGAAATGACAACTTGATTTCTTGGACACTTTTCTTTACCAATTGTTGATAGGGTTCTTTTGGGCTATTACTTCTACATTCGAGTACTCAATTTTTCTAATGATCATTTCCCAAGCTCGAGATATCCTTCGCAACATTGGTGGGTCTACTTTACCCGTATTGTGCAAAACAAAAACTTACAACAACTTAAATCCGATTTTTCTAACATATGGTAGCCGAACTGCCTCAAAGCTATCATCGGATTGTAATTAATAAATCCTTAGGTTCCCAAGAAAGGTACATTTAGAAAATCTTTGCATTGGTATATTACTTCTTCCACCCCTTGCATTGTGTCCCCAATAGGGTTAGCTATACTCTAAGTCCATTCACGATTACTTTTAACTCTAACATGGTACCCTTTCTTGAACATGTGAGACATGAACAAAGTATAAAACATTGGACGGCAACACAAAATTGTTTCCCCTTTCTTGTCGTGTCACATATTGATAGCGTTTCAGCAAGTGTACTGAATCGTTGTAAGTAGTAATAAAATTGTAGTATCGAGTATAAAACTCAAGGATTGCGTTTTACTATCGAAATATATTTAATTACTAATATTGAACAAAAAGTTTTCGATTTGATTGAAATAATATTTAAAATTAACAATAGTAATAAATTTGATCCTTTATAATACGAATAATGTTAGGGATGTGCTTCACTTTGAATCCAATCTTAGTGTCTAATTTGATCCTAGTTACTGAATTCCTTTATTGAATTATTACCGAATTCTCTTTATTATTCTTGTCCTAATGTCTTAGCAACACAACCTTTAATTCCGAAGTAACCCCTAATTCTTTAGTGGATTTAAGATTAGAATTAATCCTTAGCGTACATGAATTCTCTTGTTAAACTATTGCCTTTGAAACTAATTTAATTGGTTTTATGACCTGCCTCTATCCCTAGACTACAAATTCATGAATTTCTCATCTCAAGCATTCGTAAAGTCCACTTCCGTTTCAAAATATGAATCGTAGAACATTTTAATGTTGATCAAACAATAAAAAATATTAAGCACAAAGATGAGAAAAATAATTCATTAAATTCATTCATATAACTAGAAATCAAATCAGAAAAATAAGGGTTTCATCTTGTTACACTCATCTCTAACAAATATGGTTTAGTTACTCATGATAGAGATAGAAAAGATAGAGATTAAAGAAGAATTACAAGAAAGATTCATGAATGATTCTTGATAAAACTCCTCCAATGGTGTTAAGAATAGTTGTCTCTGAGTTTCTTTGCTAGGGCACAACTCTCCAAACTTCCCAATAGTAAAAAAGATCCCTAACAAGTGAGAGAAACGAGTTTTAATGTGTTCTGCTGCACGTCGCGCGCTTCAGGCGCGAAACGGTAGGTCTTTAGTGCTGAAATGCGCTTCAAGCGCGGAACAGAAGAAGCTTTAGTGCCTAATTGTGGAAATGCATCTCGGGCGCACTTCAAGCGCACATCATCTTCTGTCTGGCATTTCGTGCATTGTTTGCCTCTTTTAATTCTGAACTTGTTTTTGGTGTCTTCATGAAAGTTGTAGCTATGGATCGTAGCTTTCATTTGCACTTGGTTTGAATCCAAGTGGACATCTACAACTCCAGATATAGCTGACATACTCCACATAGGTTATTTTGATTTCTCACCAAAATTCAGCACCGCGCTAAAACAAAGTAACAACGCAAAACTACGAAAAAATATCTACTTAATCAAGGGAATAAGAATATAAACATTTAATTAAATCAAAGAACTAAAATTAACAAAACATATCAAACAACTCCTTAAATTAACTAATGAATAAAATATAAATAAGACTAAAAACAAGGTTTAGGAATAAAATAAAAAATGATAGATAACGAGAGTGAAAACATCTATAAAAGTACCCCCATTCTTTTTTAATGGCAAAATCTTGTGCTTTTTTCTCTAGATATTTTCTTGAAAAACCATGAATAGCTCATTTTTCCTGTTTTTTACTTGCCAACTCTCTTATGTCTATTTTCAATACTTTAGCAATTATTCACTGATTTGGGGGTTGTCTAGTATATCGATAAGGATTTCCTTTCTCTAAGGAGTAATGATAGTGTTTCATCAAGTGTGCTAAATCGTTGCAAATAATAATTAAAATAGTTGTACCGAGTATCGAACTCAAGGATTGCGTTTTACTATCGAATTATGTTTAATTACTAAAATTGAACAAAAAGTTTCTGAATTGATTGAAATGATATTTGAAATTAACAAGAGTAATATAATTGAACTTTTATAATAAGAAAAATGTAAGGGATGAGTTTCATTTCGAGTCCAACCTTGGTTTGTAATTTAATCCTAATTAATAAATTCTTTTATTGAATTATAACCGAATTATCTTTATTATTCTTGCCCTAATGTCTTAGTGATAGAACCTTTAATTCCAAAGTAACATCTAATTCCTTATAAGTGGATTTAAAGATTAAAATTATACTACTGCCTTTGCAACTAATTTAATTGGTTTCATAGCCTGCATCTATCTCTAGACTACAATATTATAAATTTCTTATCTCAAGCATTCGTAAAGTCCACTTCTGTTTTAAAATAAGGATCATATAACATTTTAAAGTTGACTAAGTAATAAAAAACATTAAACACATATATGGGAAAAATAGTTCAATAAACTCATTCATATAACTAGAAATCAAATCAGAAAAATAAGGATTTCTTCTTGTTTCACTCATCCCTAACAAATAGAGTTTAGTTACTCATGATAAAGATAAGAAAGATAGAGATTAGAGAAGAATTACAAGAAATATTCATGAATAATTCTTGATAAAACTGCACCAATAGTGTTAGAAATAGCCGCATATGAGTTTCTCTCTTAGGGCACAAGTCTCCAAATTTTTCAATTGCCAAAAAGATACATAGAAATGAGAAAAACTCATTTTTGTAAATAATAATTAAGTAATGATTAATATGAATAATAATTAAGTAATGATTTAGGATTAAATATTTACTAAAAAGTTATCTACATAAAAAAAAAATGAGTTAGGCCTACTTAAAGTGAAAAAAAACATGACAAATCTAAAAAGGATAAACACGCTAACACAAACACACACCACAGTTCCGGGAATGGCCATTGCAGAGGAGAGGAAATAAAAAATATTAGAGTAAAGGGAGATGAAGATCTAGCACCGGAAAAATGAAAGATTGCGATAGTGGCGAACCTCACTGTTGATCTGCATTGTGTTTGTATACATTACTAGAAATTTTGTCTTTAGTGACCGATTTAAATATTGAATATTTTCAGTTACATTAAAGAACAAAATAGAGACTGTAATTTTGAATCTCAAAACTAAATATTTTTTCGTCACTAAATCGATAACTAATGAAATTTAGATACTGAAATAACAACTGAATTTTGACGGCCAAAATTTTAGACGCTAACACTACTTTGAAATTTGGTCTTTAGTGATCGACTTAGATACCAAATTATTTCGGTCAATTTAGAGACTGAATTAGAGACCAAAATACAAAATTTAACTACTTAAGTTTTAGTGACTGAAAAATCGGTCTCTAATATTTATATTTTCTTTTTAATTAAAATTGGATGACAAAACTTTTATCTTTTATGATTGAAATTTTTTATAATTCCCTCTCCAATTTTCACTAAAATAAATTTCTCTCTCTAATTAAAAAACAAGGAAAAATTAGTTTCAAGCAAAACAAAATTCTCTATCCATTTTTCACTAAAATAAATTTCCCTTTCTAAACTCTATTTCCGCTTTAAACTTTAATATGTGAAACAAACCCTAAACTCTCAAAAATTCTTTTACATGCCTTTCTAAAATTAATGATTTCAAAGCTTACCGGTTGTGCCGAAGACATTCATTCTTGTTTTATTTGGACATGGTAACGAAGACCTTTTTGTTCAGCCTCACCACTTTGATCTCATCTCTGAATCATATAAGGTATTATTTCAAACATTTGAGCATATGTTTATAAATCATTTTGCAGTTTTGCGCTCTCTTCACATAAACAAAACAACTAAATTGGCCTATAATTTTGTAGGGAGATAAAAATATGATAAAATTTGACGGTGATCACAACTCCACTCGACCACAAATCTTCTATGATTCAGTTTGTATATTTTTCTACAATGTCCTCCGCCCTTCTATGATTGAGTATGACTCGGTTCTGCTATGAATTAGGTAATATCATTTAGAATTATGTGGATGTTAGTTGAACAATAGACACTAATTTGATCTTGCTTGCTTGCCAGGGCCTACTATATGATATACTCTCTAGTATACGGTCTTCAACTACTAACGCTGCTAGTTGATCTTTTGCTCTTCCAAACGTTTTGAAATCGACCATAACATCAATTAGTGAACTTCTTTAAAGAATTGCTTCAGTGACTAGAATTGCTTCAGTGACTGTTACAATAGGACAAACTCTTTCATCTGTCCATGTTATTTTCTTCCAAAAGGTTTTTTTGTCTAATTTATTAATTGCTTGTAATGCAGGAGTCTGTGATTAGAGAACACAAAGCACATGACTATGGTAAACCTTGCCTTGATGAGTCTGCAGACGAAAAGGTAACTTTATTAATTATTATTTATGAAATTAAGAAAATTTTAAGGGTGATTTTAACTTATAGGTCACACTATTGGAAACAAATTACCAGTTCATGTCATCAATAAAACATCTACACACTGAAAAGTTAAACATCAAACAACTACTCCTTTTTTTCCTTTTTAATTGTTGTTTTAAGGTTATTTACACATAAAAATAAATTTCGTTAATTTTGATGAAATTAATATTTCTCCTATAATATCTTTAACTATTTATTAACTCATTTCAACTATTCTCTCTCTCCAATAAATAGTTCAGGGTATAATTGAAAAACCAATAGTTAGTATTGCATTGAACTTTGAAAACAACAAATAAATAGGAACAAAGTTCTTTTATACAAAAATGACACTTACATAGGAACAAAGGAAGTACTATACATTAGTTTTTCAAGATGAAAAGCATAGCATACAACTCAAATGTTGGATTTTGTTTAGAGACTATGATGAATTTCTTGTTATGTGTGTGGGTTTTGTGTGGTAATTGTTTGTTATCAACTCTGTTAGTGCTTTAAACATTTCAATGGTTCTACAAGATGATCAAAATTGTCCAGCTGAAGACTTTTTCTCATATAGTGGCTCAACAAGAGAAAGTTGAGGCAAATGCCCTTCTTTTGGACTCATTGATGAAGAATCTTATCCCGATTTTAGGGGTGATGATAACGATTCTAAGGCATGTCTCTCTCTCTCTCTATATATATATATATGCACACAGTGCACATAATCTTTTTCATTATATAAAAATTATTGTGAGGTGACATAAGATAGAAAAGTGCTATGTGCTTGACACCAAAATATTGTACAGGTATTTGCTACACCTCTGGGAAGTTTGAGAGAAATATTGGAAGAACTGAAAGAAGATGAAGATAATCCAAAGAAGAAGGAAGTCAAACAAGTTAGGAAGAAACTTAAACCTAACAGGTTTCAGAAGTTGGAGTGTTTCCGTCGACGACTGCGACATTGCATTTTGAAGGGATCTGTCCATCGAAGACATCATCGGTCTTGATTGATGTTGTGTCTTATAGTTCATCAAACTTTATTAAACAATGTCATAATATATACAATACAATTTTAAGCTAGTCGAAAAAATTCAACTTGTATGTCACTTGATTCTCTTATAGGAAATGTTCAACATGATTTTAAGGGAAAAATATTGATTATGCTTTATGGCTCCACATTTAGTACTTTTTTCTACATATCACGTTGTTTTTAATGTTCTTTAGGACATTACAATAATGATTTTTTTTTTTTTTTTTTTTTTTTTTTTTTTTTTTTTAAAAAAAAAAAATTTTTTTTTTTTTTTTTTTTTTTTTTTTTTTTTTTTTTTTTTTTTTTTTTTTATAAAAAAAACGAAAATATTTAGAGACGGAATTGGTGACCAAATATTTAATAAAAATAACAATTTATGTCATAAATTTCGTCTATGAATCAATCTCTAATGACATAACAAATTAATTCAAAGTGGTTGTTAAATCAGTCTCAAACTCAGTCACAAAATCAGTTACTAAATTCATTCGCTGATTTGATCGCAACAACTAGCGACTAGCAGTTTATCAACAAAATTTAAAAGGTCGCTAATCCGGTCACTACGAACAACAGAGACCGATTTTTTAACCTTAGCGACGGATTTTTTGTCACTAAAGGTGAAATTTCTAGTAGTGATAGTGAATTCTCCGGTGCTTGCAGTGGCTGACGATGGTCGGATTCGACGCAGATGCACACTATCGATCGAAGATGACTGTGAAGGGAGGTTGTGCCGGCGAGGAACAAACAGAGACTTGGGAAAAAAAAAGGTTTGATATTTGATTTTATATATTAATATTTTTTTTAAAAGAAAAAAAATATGAATGTTATTTAGAATGATAAAATTATAGACATATTATTGTATGTAAAAAAATACCTTGGAGCTGGATAAGGTCCAGTAACTATTCTTGCTTCTAATGTTTTTCTTTCTTTCTTCTTTTTCTCTATGTTTAGTTTCCTCTCATATTTTTTGTAAAAATCTTTCTTTTTCTTTGGTGATTTTTGTTATCAATTTGTAGGCCTAAACGATGAATTGCGTATCTGTGAGATAAAATTAAGTTATGAATTTTTTATTGTTTTAGAACAAAAATTAAACAACCTTATGTTACCAAGGAAATAGGTGATTTTTCCTTTTTTATTGAATGCACAAGTAGTAAAATTAATAATCCTATTGAACTAAAAAAAAATTAAACAAAAAATTAAATAAATAAATAAAATAGGGGAGGGAGGTGCTTCTTGCTTTGCAACAGGGAAGCAAGAAATAATGAAGAGAAAGTAGGAACATGACGGTCAAGCGAATAATAAAGGAAGGTAGGAGTAGAAAGGCAACAGAAAAGGGAAAGCGTGTAACAGCTAGAAAAAACACATTTTTTTTTGTTTTTATTTTATTTTTGGTGTTAAATGTAGTGTGACGAAATCGGAAATATGGAGTCATAATTGCACCATATTTATAAAATGATAATTTTTAGACTTAATAATAAGTGGAAAATATTTACTTAATTCATTTTTGGGAGAATTATTTTGAATTGGTGGGACAAAATTGATGTTCTACACATAGTGAGTAGTCGTTCGACTTGAAGTCACTACGATCCCTACATCAGACGTTGTAGACTTTAAGACTATCAAATATTGTTTGTGACAAAGTTATCATAAATGTGGTTATTGAACGTGTAATAAACTATATAGAGGGGTGTGAGATGTATTTGTACGTCTATTTTGGGATCGATAAATAAATAATTAGACTTTGTAAGTATGACACACATTTTGACTTGTATACAATTTGACATTTAGATGAGATGACAATTACTGTGTGCTAAATAGTGGTTGCGGTAAATTGTATCACCAATTTTCTCATGATTTGTGTGACAATGATGCATTGTTATATGCCAATCATTGTTAATAATATTTATATTATATAATATATTATTACCATTTCAATGAGAACTACGTATAAAGTACCAATAGCGGAACAAATAATTAAATTAAATAAAATTTGATTTAATTGGATTTTAATTGTATTAAATATGATTTAATTATATAAATGAGAATTGACAATTAATTGAATTAAATGTGATTTAATTTAATTAATAGTTTGTATTTAGCTAAAAGAGTTTAATTAAATATAGTAATTTAGGACTTTTTATGGATTGAGCTCAAAATAAGAGTCTTAGGGTTGTAGTGACTCATTCTCTATAAATAGAATAAGAGCATTAACAAACACATTATATATGTAAGAAATAAATAAATATTACTTACGTGTCGAACATAATCTTTATATCGGAGTGATTGTTGTAATTGTCGTGCAAGGGATCTAAATAGTATATAACTTCAGAGGTCGCATTGAATGCAAATAGTACCCAATGTGCCCTACAACAACAAAAATTTGGTTGGCAATTTTATTTACACAACTAATAAATTAAGATCTCATAAATTAAAAAGATATAAATAAAGAATATATAATTACGTACCCTGAATTATATGGTGCAAGGAACAACTTATCATTCTCTCTATTTCCTAATAGGATATCTACAACGTATTTCTTTACATTCACTGGATCGAGTTTAAACATCGAAAGCTTATGCGGAGACAAGAATGAAAATCTATTTGACAATCTGCGCGTGCACACCAACTTCTCATACAAAAACCTTCAATGAAAATTTCAAATTAGATTAATTACCAATAAATTAAATTAATTACCAATAAATGCAATTAAAAGTAATTTTTACCTAATGTATAAGCTGATGACAGTAGCACTCAGCTCCTTATGGTTGAGAAGTTCGTATATGTGCTCTTTTTCAAGTAGTTCTTCATACTCATCTCTGAATATAGCTTTATCCATGCTTATGATGCGTGAATCGTTGTTGCTGGTCCAATTCGTTTTTACCTTTATGTCAAGACTCGACCCATATCGAGCAAGGCATGTCTGACTTCTTTTAGGAGCAGGAGCAGCAACTGATTTTCCCCGATCCAGTTTTTGAGCAGCAACTTTGGCAGCTTTATTACCCTCCATCTTTTGAAGTTTTCCAGCTTTATTACCCTCCAATTTTTGAAGTTTTCCGACTTTATTTTTACCACGAACATCCAGTTGTGGTGCGGCAGTTGGTTTATTCTGGCAGCTTGTTTGCTGTGCGGGTGGTTTATTGGATTGAATCTGAAATAAATGAGGTTAATTAGTTTTTTAGTTTATTGAATCTGAAAAAATGACAAACCTTACAAAATAAATGTGACAAACCTTTTCTGGCGATGTGACTGACTCATTTATGGGAATCTTCTTATCATTCCCTTTAGACTTTGTCTGAATCTAAATAAATGTGAAATTAAAGTTAACAGCGGAAAAAAAATCAGCAATTAAATATAATCAATCATAATCATATATCGTGCAATTAAATATACATTTCAATTAATTAAACATACCTTATCAAGGGCAACAAGATGTGTGGGCCATGTCACGTAACTACCAATTGCTTTGCCCAAATAATGCATCTCTGCATCGTTGTCCGGCATAGGCAACGGTGCATTTGGTTCCAAAGCATTAACTGGTGATACTTTGACATGGCCCGTAGGGATCGGTGTGTTGTGCATTACTTCTCCTAAAGTATTGTACAATGCTCCTTTCCGACCTTGCGATGAGTAGGGGAGGATAAGTACATCACGCAAGGAGTGACACCCTAAATCAATGGTTAATAGATAAGTATGTGAAACAATTAGGTTGAATGAATTTCTTATTTTATTAAGTAATTAATTACCTCATGAAGACTTTTGAGACCAATGTTGCAACTCGCATTTTCACTCTTCATTTGTATTTCATTTTGGAGCTGATCCAGAAGTTGCTTGTCTTTATTCGTCTTCACCAAGAGTGTCACTTGCTCTGATAGGAATTTGAGCTTCTCTAATACTTCCTCATTAGATGGATTTTGGCGCTTCTCTTGTGAAAAATAGCTTTTAGGAGTTACACGAAAACCTTTCCCCCTCACACGACCGAAATATTCAGGAACATTAAACACTTTACCGAGAATGTCCCTGCAACTAGCTTTGTTGTCCAGTTGATTTTCCGAACTTTTTTCGAGATTCTCCTAAAATACACGTAGGATTAAAAAGAAAAGTTCAATATCATTTTTAAAATACAATATTAAAAAATATTAAAGTGATAATATACTTACTCAAAGTTCTATTACTTTTTGAATATTTTCGTTATCAACCACTCCATCTTTATTTACACGAGCTTCCTTGCACAAGATATGACGACCCAACGGTTGATCGGATTGGGTGTCTTGTAGCTATTCGTTAAGATCATAAACAAAATATTAGTTAGAAACTATAGTTTATAATATACCACATTATATAAAAGTGATGTTTAATTACTCACAAGTTTTTGCTCTAGACGTGCATATCCCATACGAGATTTTTTGTATGGGTGCGTCGGATTTTTTGCCCTCTCGCAATTTGCCTTAATTACATTCTATATAAAAAAAATAAAAATCGTGTAAAAATTTAAAATACGCTATGAATATGAATAATAAAATACAAATGCTAATTAATTAATCACTTACCATAAACACGGGGTCTGAACGTTTTGCTATAAATGCGCTCTATTCTTCATTTGATATATAATGTTTATATATTTTTGGAGCTTCAACATTCATATTTCCTTCACGATCTTTTAGATAGCAATTTGAGAGGTGAGATCTAAAACCCCAGTGTATTTTTCCGGCAACTCTCAACACGTAAGCCTTTCTCACCTCGTCAACAACAAAAGCAGTCTCCAAAGAAATAATGATATAGTTTGAGTAAAGTATTTCAATGGAAAAAATTATAAGTAACATAAAAGTGGATCAAAAAAGTTACTTGTATATCAGTCCATAGTATATCTTTCGCATCCATCAATGCCTTATCTCTCCAATCGTCAATTGTGATGGGGATACTCTGACGAACAAAAACCCCAATATAACTTACAAACATGGAACTGTTGGGGTCAATTTGCTGACCACTCTCATTCCATCCAACCTAATAAACTCATATAGTAAGTACATGCTTTCAAAAAAGATAAAAAATAAACAACAAACAAAGTATAATATACCTCAAATTTTATGCCACTACTCCTTGCTTTTATGACATTTTGCATGATGGTTGCGCCACGTTTGACTTCATTTTCATAAGTCTTAGTGTTGACAACTTCCTCATTTTGATGATCTAAATCCTTGATGGTATCCATTTATCTACAACAAGTTCAACATGCAGTTTAGTATAACTTCAACAAGTTCAACATGCAGTAGTCTAAGTACGTAGCAGTATACGTTCAACATGCATTTTAGTGAAAGAAAAAACTAATAAATACAATACCTGAAAAACAGAAGAACAATAGGGTTACGACGCAGAAATACGAACGATTCGTAGGAGAGTAGGTTTCACAGAAACGAGCGTAATGACAAAGAGAATGAAGAGTAGGGTTCGCAGAAAGAAAGATGGTTTGCAATGACAAGGAGAATGAAGAGGAAATAAGCGTATGAAGTTTATGTAATAAGGGTTAGTAACAATGCAATATTGTTCGTAGGGTTCCCAATGAGAAGGAGAATGAAGAGGAGGAGGAAACAAGCATATATGAAGTTTACGTAATGAAGAGGAAACTGAAGCGGTTTACTGTTATATATAAAACCCTACTACAGTGTTTTTTTGAAAAAGCGCCGTAAAAGACCTCCTAATTTTATTTTTTTAAAAGCCTTTTACAGCGCTTTTCCACAAAGCGTTTTAAAAGGCTTCTTTGTGTTTATTATGTGCAAGCAACCTTTTACAGCGCTTTTCCACAAAGCGCTTTAAAAGGCTTCTTTGTGTTTATTATGTGCAAGCAACCTTTTACAGCGCTTTTCCACAAAGCGCTTTAAAAGGCTTCTTTGTGTTTATTATGTGCAAGCAACCTTTTACAGCGCTTTTCCACAAAGCGCTTTAAAAGGCTTCTTTGTGTTTATTATGTGCAAGCAACCTTTTACAGCGCTTTTCCACAAAGCGCTTTAAAAGGCTTCTTTGTGTTTATTATGTGCAAGCAACCTTTTACAGCGCTTTTCCACAAAGCGCTTTAAAAGGCTTCTTTGTGTTTATTATGTGCAGACACCCTTTTACAACGCTTTTTCACAAAGCGCTTTAAAAGGCTTCTTTTTTTTATTATGTGCAAGCGCTATGTGACCCTTTTACAGCGCTTTTCCACAAAGGGCTTTAAAAGGCTTCTTTGTTTTATTATGTGCAAGCGCTATGTGACCTCCTTATTTTTTTTAAAGACTTTTTATAGCGCTTATTGACAAAAGCGCTGTAAAAATTACAAGGTTTATGTTCTGATCAGTTTTTGTTAAATTACAATATAAGTTCAGTAACTGTAAAATGCAATTTTTTTGTAAAATACCTATATTTTGATTTGTTTTTTCTTTCAAATAATTAGTTAAATACCTATATATAAATACCTATATATATATATATATATATATATATATCAATACTAAGTATAAAATGATATTTAGTATATATTTGTAAAATATTTAGTATATTATAAGAACTTTTTTTACAAAAATTAGATATTTTTAATTGGCAATAAATTAAATATAAACATTTAAATGCCAAAAGCTTAAAAGTTTATATTAATTCATCTTTTTATTCAAAAATTCTAAATTTTTATAAGAAAGATGTTTAACATGTCATAAACAATACTGCAAAAAGTTTAAAATTTGTTTCAAATGATACACATGAGTTGATTTAAAATTAGGGACCAAAAATAAAATAAAAAATTTTAAGGAACTAAAAACAAAATAGTGAGATTTTATAGGAATTAAAAATTTATTTAACCATATATTTTATTTTTTTTCATTTTGAAAATTAAACTTCTCTTACATAATTGGAAGAAAACAAATCATATCTTAGTTCATGTATATTCATACTCAAACATTAATATCTTTGGAGAAATAAAATAAATATTTATAACATGAATGATTAATTACTCAAGTAGAGACATACACTACGCCAAAAAATTTATTTTACAACGCATTTTTTAAGCCATTTGGAGCGTTTTTTTTTTTAAAATAAGCGTTGTAGTATCCAGCGCTGTAAAATAATACAACAGCGCTTTTTAAAATAAAAAAGCGCCATAAAATAGGTAGATATATTGCGCGTTTGTTATACTTGTTTTACAGCGCTTTTTGGAAAAAACGTTGTAAAAGGTGCATCCAATAGATGCATTATTATGCACCTTTTAGAGCGCTTTTTGGAAAAAGCGTTGTAAAAGGTGCATTCAATAGATGCATTATTATGCACCTATTACAACCCTTTTTTGAAAAAGCGCTGTAAAAAGTGCATTCTTATTTTAGTTTTATTAAAAAACGCTGTAAATGGAATTTTTAAAAAGCGCTTTTTGGTTTTTTATGGCATTTTTTTAGAAAGCACTGTCTTTTAACTTTTTTTCCAAAATCATTTTCATCCAGAATCAGTTCACACAATAATTTCACAATCAATACACAACAACAAAACTATATAACTTTATAATTTAACTTTATAACTTTACATATTTACACACTCTATTCACAACATATTCATATACATATTCACATATGAAGTTTATGAAATAAGGGTTCGTAACAATGCAATATTGTTCGTAGGGTTCGCAATGAGAAGGAGAATGAAGAGGAGGCGGAAACAAGCATATATGAAGTTTACGTAATGAAGAGGAAACTGAAGCGGTTTACTGTTATATATAAAACCCTACTACAGTGTTTTTTTTGAAAAAACGCTGTAAAAGACCTCCTTATTTTATTTTTTTAAAAGCCTTTTACAGCGCTTTTCCACAAAGCGCTTTAAAAGGCTTCTTTGTGTTTATTATGCGCAAGCAACCTTTTACAGCGCTTTTCCATAAAGCGCTTTAAAAGGCTTCTTTGTGTTTATTATGTGCAGGCACTCTTTTACAACGCTTTTCCACAAAGCGCTTTAAAAAGCTTCTTTTTTTTTTTTATTATGTGCAAGCACTATGTGGCCCTTTTACAGCACTTTTCCACAAAGCGCTTTAAAAGGCTTCTTTGTTTTATTATGTGCAAGTGCTATGTGACCTCCTTATTTTTTTTAAAGACTTTTTATAGCGCTTATTGACAAAAGCGCTGTAAAAATTACAAGGTTTATGTTCTGATCAGTTTTTGTTAAATTACAATATAAGTTCAGTTTTTGTAAAATGCAATTTTTTTGTAAAATACCTATATATATATATATATATATCAATGCTAAGTATAAAATGAACCTAGTATAATTAGTTAAATAATCAGTTCTGGCAGGTCAAACATTTAAATTACATGAACTTAGTATAAAAGGTACACTAAGATCAAGCTAAATATAAGTAGAAAATAAGTATAAGCAGAAAATCAAATACAATTCAAGCTAAATACTAAAATGCTCAATTCTGGCAGATCAAACAATAAAATTACACGAACTCAGTTCAGATTACATGGCTTATATAAAACAATTAAACACATTAAGATGCCCTTCTTCTTTTCCTGGTGGGATTCACATTTGTTTGTCCATTAACGAAACGATGGATTAATCCAAATTCCCTTATCATGATCATCTCTAAGATATAAACCATCATCAATTGAATCAATTTCATGTGGTTGTGAAGTTGCAAAGAAAAGATCATTACCAACATCTTTATCATTATTATTATCATCACTTATTTTATTGGTCGATAGAACAACAAACCATTTATCATCAGTAGGATCAGTGACATAAAACACTTGTTGAGCTTGCGATGCTAAAATAAAAGGCTCATCTTTGTATCCGACCCTATTAAAATCGACAAGCAAGAACCATGACTCATCAATCCGAACGCCATTATTATTATCGACCCACTTGCAACCAAATATGGGAACCCGAAACATTGTGTAGTCTAACTCCCATATGCGCTCGATAACCCCAAAATAAGATAGATTTGCATATATTGGGTTTTTGTCTTTTGCACTTGAGATATGCATCGCTTTAGCTACGAGAGTGACACCGCTATTTTGCATAGTAGTTTGACCATCTTGTTCTTTGGTATAAAAATTGTAGCCGTTAATTACATAGCCGGTGTAAGAAAAGACATGTAAACTCAGACCATTTGCTAGCCACCTCAGTCTCTGTGAAATTGATATGGGGTCTACATCAAACTTTGACTTTATGTGATTTTTTAACCATGTTATAAAACTTCGACTGTGCTCTCGAGTTATCCAATTTTGATTCCTATTCATGTTCAAACTAGATAACTGATCCATGTGTATCGTAACATACGGTTGAACCTCATCATCATTGTGCAGAACATACAATTTTGTCTACTCCCATTCTGTCTTGATATTCTTCCCAAATGACGAGACATGGGAAGCCATATGGATTCAACATTGGACAAATATTCAAAACAAAATTCAGCAACTTCTTCGACAATGTACCGTTCAAGATGGACAATAAGGTGAACCATTATATCAAAAAATGAGGGTGGGAAATACATTTCAAGCTCACACAAAGTAACAACAATTTCCCTCTGCAATGTCGGTAATTTTTTAGGATCGATCACTTTACTACAAATTTCTCTGAAGAAGAAGCATAATTTAGTTATGGCTTGATTGCGTTTCAGCAAGTGTACTGAATCGTTGCAAGTAATAATAAAATGGTAGTACCGAGTGTCGAACTCAAGGATTGCGTTTTACTATTGAACTATATTTGATTACTAGAATTGAACAAAAAGGTTCCCAAGTTGATTGAAATAATGTTTGAAATTAACAACAATAATTAAATTTATCTTTTATAATGAGAAAAATGTCAGGGATGAGTTTCACTTCAAATCCAACTTTGGTGTCTAATTTGATCCTAGTTACTGAATTCCTTTAAATAAAATAATTTTTTTTCCTTTCTAGATAGAGTATGAGCGGCTGGAGGTAGATATGTACGATTTCCTTTCTTTACGGGACCCAATTGATTTCTTATTCCCATATCGACCAAGTCTAATCTTGCATTGATGTCATCCCTAGACTTTCCTGGAACACTCAGTAACGTACTAATAACACTATCAAATACATTTTTTTCAATATGCATCACATCGAGGAAATGTGTTATATACAATGACTTCCAATATGGCAATTCAAAGAAATTTGACTTTTTCTTCCACCCAGTTTTGACCAGCTATCCCGCAAAAGGTTTGCTAAATTTATTGGTCAAACCTTGTACTTTTTCAAGTATTTGATATCCAGTTGGTGCTACAGGAGTTGTATCTTCCTCTGATTTTCCATTGAATGCATTTCTCCACTCACGATACTGATGGCTATAAGGTAAAAATCTACGATGTCCAAGAAATACATTCTTCTTAATATGTTTCAACTGCATCCAATTTGTACTCTCTTCACATATAGGACATGCACACCGATCTTTAATACTATATCCTGATAAATTACGATATGCTGGAAAATCATTAATTGTGTCGAATAACATAGCCCTCAAATTGAAAAATTCTTTCTTATACCCATCATAAACTTCCACACCTGTCTCCCACATAATTTTTAAATCTTCAATTAAAGGAGTTAAGTATACGTCGATATCATTCCCCGATTGTTTGGGTCCAGAAATTAACAGAGACAACATCATAAACTTACGCTTCATACATAACCATGGAGGTAGGTTATAAATCAACAAAATCACAAGCCACGTGCTGTGTGAGATGCTTTGAAGACCATGTGGATTCATTCCATCAGTAGAAAGTGCAAGTCGTAGATTTCTTGACTCTATCCCGAATTCAGGATACTCGTGGTCAATTTTTTCCCATTGTGGAGAATCTGCAGGGTGTCGAAACTTTCCATCTCTAATTCTTTCATCTGCATGCCATGTCAACTGTTTTTAATCTTCTTCACTGCGATACATGCGCCTAAATCTTGGTATTATAGGAAAATAACACACGACTTTTGCTGGAGTAGATTCTTTCTTCTTATATCGGGAGACATTTCATTTCAGACACGCCTTTAGTAATTCATATTCGTTTTGAAATAAAATGCAATCGTTAGGACACGCATGAATCTTTTCGTAACTCATGCCAATAGAGCACAAAATTTGTATAGCCTCGTAGGTTCGACTGGGACGTTCATTATCATCTGGCAACATATCTTTTAAGAGTGTTAATAATTATGTGAAACTTTTATCAAACCATCCTCGCTTTTAAGTTGTACAACTTTAATATCGTCGACAGTCTTGTGAATTTAGTACAACCATTATATAATGGTTTCTCTGCATCACTCAACAAACTCTCAAACATTTTAGGACAATCCCGAAGATCTTCTTCAACTGCTTTTGCAATCTCCTCAACTTGGTCCGGCTCATATGTATCTGTGTCAAAATCAGTTGAAGCATATGTCGAACCATTCTCAAAATTAATGTTTCCATTTATTTTCTCACCATGTCTTATCCAACATGTATAGCTTTGATCAATTCCATGCCATACTAAATGTCCTTCCAATTCATCTGCTCTAACGTGTTTTCCAAAACAACATTTTAAACAAGGACAAATGACTCTATTTGGATCTTTTGCACTATTCACTAAAAACTCAACAAACTCCTTCACTCCATTTTCATTCTCTTTTGAATATCATTTAGCAGACATCCATTTCCTGTCCATTTTATATGACCTATATAAATGCAGTTACACAAATAATAAGCTACTGATAACATTATACCAATCAATAGTACACATATATATCTAATATTGGAAAATGGAAACCAATGTCAAAGTCTGATTTCAAAATAGAACAAATCAACAAATTTTAAAAAAGAATAGATTTTATATGATTTATTATGTAACAATTATCAATTTTAGTGACAACAAAAAATTAATAAATACAATACGTACCTAAAACAACGTATCCAATTTGTTTTAAAGGAGGAGCAGTAGATGGGCACACAGTAGAGGAGATGAGGGTTCGTAGGGTTGATTTTTATTTAAAGTGGTTGATGAGTTATTTATTTGAAGTGAATGATTTTTATTTAAAGCACAAGCCTTTTACAGCGCTTGTATAAAAAGCGCTCTAATAGGTCATTTAATTATATGAAAGTGCATGTATTTTACAACACTTTCACAAAAAGCGCTTTAAAATCGATGCAACACAAGGTGGGAGCGCTACATTTTACAGCACTTGTGTTTAAAGCGCTCAAAAAGCGCTATGAAAGCTATGAGAGAGCGCTTCAATTTACAATGCTTTTACAAAAAGCGTTGTAAAAGGGTTGTAAGCATTATGTGCAAGCCCTATGTAACCCTATATGACCCTACAACAGCGCTTGCCAAAAAAGCGTTGTTGTATCCTCCGTTATTTTTAAAAAATTCTACAACAACACTTGTATTTATTAAGCGCTGTAAAAGACGCGCTGTAAAATGTCATTTTTGGCGTAGTGATATATGTAAAAAATCAGTACACCAAAACAAATAATTATCATAGAATTTTTGCAAAAAATATAAATTTTCTATTTTCGTTAAGAAATAATGCTTCCATGGAAATGAGAGAGAAAAAATTTAGAATAAGTTGTATTGGTGAAAGTAGAAATGAAATACAAATGAAAAAAGGTAGTACAAATGAGTAACACTATGTCTTATATATTAACTAAACTCATATACACACCCCTCACATGCTGGAAATGCATATAAGCATTTTCAGCATGCATTTGCAACTTGGAATGAGTAGTGTAAGTAAAAATGAAGAACACAGTTTTAATGAAAAATATAAAAGTATATGATAATCTAATTGGTAACACTTAAGGTGCATAGCTTTTAGAAGTTTTCAACTAACTTTCCAACCCCTTCAAACTCCTTCCAGCATCTCATCAACTTTCACTCCAAAAGAATCAATGAACTCCAGACTTGGGAGTCACCATTCAAATGATAATGAATGCAACAAGAGCTTTACCATCAAACAGAATCCACAACTCAAGTTTAACCACTTAAAGGAATTTTGCTTGAAATATTATCTCTAAGAATTTGTGGATGAAACTACATAGAGTTGGTGAGCTTACATTGAAGGATGAAATTGACCAAAACTGGTGTTGATGTTGATGGAAAGAGGGAACCCATAGGTGAACATAAATTAGAGGCTCCAATTGATCATGTTTATGAAGGTGCAAATACAATAAAAGAGAGTTGAATTATGCTTGACTAAGTTAATAACTTTTTTATTATTTGATTAAATTGAGGAGTGCAGAAATAAAGTGCCATAAATAATTTATCCCGATTTACCACTAACTTGAATACATTTAGTCCCTTTTAATCCACTAATTTAACAACTTGAATTACAAAGCTCCTGACTCTCCAAATCAGTCTTCTCAAACAATCCGACAATCCCAATTAACTTTTGAAGAATACACACACCTTGACTCTATCAACCAAATCTTCTACACACAATCGACAACCTCAGATTGTTGAAGGCACACTAAGACCACTATCAGGTTTGAATACAAAGGTTTGGAACTTGAGTAGTTGCTTCTAACATATTGACTATAACAATGACTATTACAATCTAAGAAAAACTCTTAGAAAATATTTTTCATTCGAACAAGTGTTTCTCTCTTTGAACTTTAAGATGAATTTAGAATTTTGAGCTTGAGTTCTTCTATTCGACAACCTCAGATTGTTGAAGGCACACTAAGACCACTATCAGGTTTGAATACAAAGGTTTGAAACTTGAGTAGTTGCTTCTAACATATTGACTATAACAATGACTATTACACTCTAAGAAAAACTCTTAGAAAATATTTCTCATTCGAACAAGTGTTTCTCTCTTTGAACTTTAAGATGAATTTAGAATTTTGAGCTTGAGTTCTTCTACTCGTTTTTTATTTTTCAATGACCTTCGTCTTCAACCTTGAGTATTTATTTACAGATAAAGTTAGGGCTTCAATTAAGTCCTTGTTTAATTATGAATTGTATCTTCATTCCTAACTTAGTCAACAATGATCTTAAAAATGATTATCAACAAGATATTTTTTGATAATTTGTTCTTTAGCCAATTTTTTTATTACTATATCCAATATAAGCTATTCTTCTAGATTGATTTTGTTCATATTTTGCTCAAATTGAGTTTTCAAATTCTTCAAATTGTTTTTATTCGTATTTTGTTCAAATTGAGTTTTTAAATTCTTTAGATTGATATTGTTTAGATTGCTTTCGCAAATTTTTCATATGAAACTTTCTTCCTATTGCTTGTTTTGATCTGGGAGAGAACATAGTGTTGGGCTGATTCTTGAAATTTCACAAGTAGGAATATGACTAAGTCAAATTTAGTACTTTGTCCTTTGTCATAATCAGAATTATATATTTGCAAATAATAAATGTATCTTCTTGTGATTGTTTCTTCTTGTAAACAATTCTTGATCATATTTTCTTGTAAATAATTCATATATTCTTGTGATCAATCTTGATCAACTCTCCTTATAAATAATTCATATATTCTTGTAGATAAATATTGATAAAATCTTCTTGTAAATAATTCACATCTTCTTCTAGATAAGATTTTGATCATATCTTCAAATCTTAACCATATCTTCTTTTGAACTTGAGCAAAGATTTTATTCAATAATAAATTTGATTCAAATCTTATTTTAGATTGTTTTTAAAAACATTAATCTTCTTTCATACTCTGTGAAGTCAAACAATCTCCCCTTTTTTGATGACTACAAAAATGTATTTTTTAAAGCAACTTTTCTTTTAAATACTTTGACTCCCCACTTATGGCTCCCCCTAAGTCTAAGTATTTTTCAAAATGTTTTTTCTCCCATTATTATTAAACATATTTTTCCCCCTTTTATCATTAGACAAAAATAGTTGAAAATGAAACTTGTCTTTTTTTTTTTTTTAATATAATGAAAACAACATAAACATAAAACATAAATTTTATCCGAAGTATGAAACTAAACAACTTTAAGGTTGGCACAACATCAGTTAGGTGATGACTCTTCATCATATTCATATTTTTCATTGTTTTTAGTCTTATTTATCATTTAGTCATTAGTTAATTTAAGGAGTTATCTGATATATTTTGTTAATTTTATTTCTTTACTTTAATGAAATATTTGTGTTCTTATTTCCTTGATTAAGTAGAGATTTTTCGGAGTTTTGCGTTGTTACTTTGTTTTAATGCAGTGCTGAATTTTGGTGAAAAATCAACATGACCTATGTGGAGTATTTCAGCCATATCTGGAGTTTTAGATGTCCAAGTGAAGTCACACCAAATGCAAATGACAGTTATAATCCATAGCTACAACTTTCATGAAGAAACCAAAACCAAATCTAGACTCCAAAGAGGCGAAACATGCACATGTGCTTAATGCTTTTTATAGCTTGATCAACATTAAAATGTTCTACGATTCCTATTTTGAAACGGAAGTGGACTTTACGAATGTTTGAGATGAGAAATTCATGAATTTTTAGTCTAGGGATAGATACAGGTCATGAAACCAATTAAATTAGTTGCAGAAGCAAAAGTTTAAAAAGAGAATTCCTGTACAGTAATGCTTAATTCTAATCTTAAATCCACTAAGAAATTAGGTCAAGAATAAAGGTTCTGTCACTAAGACTTTAGGGCAAGAATAATAAAGATAATTCGATAATAATTCAATAAAGAAATTCAATAACTAGGATCAAATTAGACACTAAGGTTGGATTCGAAGTGAAACTCATCTCTGACATCTTTCTTACTATAAAGGATCAATTTTACTACTGTTTTTAATTTCAAATATTATTTCAATCAATTTGGGAACTTTTTGTTCAATTTTTGTAATTAACTATAATTCGATAGTAAAACGCAATCCTTGAGTTCGACATTCGGTACTACCGTTTTAATTATTACTTGCAATGATTTAGTACACTTGCTGAAACACTATCAAGTTTTTGGCGCCGTTGTCGGGGATTGCCATATCACTATTGAATTTAATTTATTTACTTAATTAAAATTTTTGGCTCTGCAATCAAATTTTTTATTATATTTCTAATTTTGAAAAAAAAACAAAATAGATTCTGATTTAAAACTCTTTAATTTTTACTTAATTATTTATTTTTCTTTACTTTAAAACTGTTCATTACTCACAATTTGTCTAACCTTGTATGCGAGGCTAGTCCTCAGCTCAACTTTTCTTTGATAAAAAAATCGAAAAAGTTGTGAAAGCAAATCAAAAACAGATTCGAGAAAGGAGACAAAGGGAAAAACAGTTAGTAGTGGAAAAAGAGGAGTTGAGGGATTTCTTCATATTTGCGGAAATTGCTAATCCACCACCACCTAAAAGTACCCTCGACGAGTATGGGAATCGAAATAGAAACCGTGTTCGGTTGGCCTTTCATAACCAACCGGTTACAGTTAACAAGTTTGAAGTGAGTCCCTCTCTATTCCGAGAGTTGAAGGAGATTCATTTTTTCGGTAAACATAATGAAGATGCCAATAGACACGTCACGAACTTCTTTGAATTATGTGAAACAGTGAAAGTGGATGGTTTTTCTGAAGAAGGCAAGAGATTGAGATTATTTCTGTTGCCATTGACAGATGATGCTAAGGAGTGGCTTAACTCATTTCCTGCCAGTAGCATTACCACGTGGGATGACCTTGAAAATAAGTTCTTAGAACAATACTTTCCCCCAACTGTGTTCGTTAGAAAGAGACAAGAGATTTCCAGTTACAAACAGAAAGAGGGAGAATCTATTCGTGACACTTACAGGAGGTTCAAAAGTTTACTAGCAGGATGTCTCAATCATGCTTATGACAACGCTGCCCAGATGCAAATATTCTATAATGGTTTGAGGCCTAGCACTAGAATTATGTTGGATGCCATAGTAGGTGGTTCTTTGAATTACAAGACCGCATCAGAAGCACGTAAAATTATTGAGATCATGGCTTCAAATGAACAAAATAATGCTGTATGACATAGGTGGTGGGTCAACAAGTGGTATATTGAAATTGAATGTTATGGATGGGTTGGCTCCAGGCAGGTTGCTCTCAAAACAGATAGAAGTGGTTATCGCCACCGAGATAAAGAAGGGGATGACAACTCTAAATATACAACCCCAAGTGGCCCCTATCAAATTATTAAAGCATACTAGTTGTAACTTTTGTGGGGGAGCACATAAAAATGGAGCTTGTGAAGCACTGGATGACAATGAGATAGAAGAATTAGAAGAGGTGAATTTTGTGAGTAATAACGGGAAGCATAACAATCCCTACTCTAGTACGTACAACCCTGATTGGAGAAATCATCTAAATTTTTCTTGGAGAGATCAGCAAGGTGGATCTCAGGGAAAAAAAGAGCTCAAACAAACCATGTCCCACCTCGAAAGGCTGCTTGGGAGAGTGCTATGGAGAAATTAGTAACAAGCACAAGTTCTTTCATTGAATAATTTGACAAGCACAAGTTTTTTCTAGAAATTAGTAACATTATTCTAGAAAAATCACTCTGCATCAATAAAGAATCTGGAGACCCAAATGGGTCAACTTGCTCAATAAATGACACAAAGAACGCCTAGAAATTTTCCTAGTGACACAAATACGAATCCCCATAATAATGTTAATGCAGTGACAACGTGGAATGGTAAGGTAAGTGAACAAGTACCACTTAAAGCTAAACAGAGTGGAAGTATTTCAACTTCAACCCACTTGGAGGAAATTGCCTCACCGACATCAGTTGAGGAGAAGATCACTCTTAAAAAGGAGGAAGAACCTGTGGTACAGAAAAAGGAAATACTGCCAAAAATAGAAATTCGACTTCTATTCCCTAAAAGATTAAGAAAGGAAGAAACTGAAAAACAATTCGGTAAATTTCTTGATGTTTTAAAAAAATTACAAATTAACATTCGTTTTGCAGAAGCACTAGAGCGGATTCCGGCTTATGCCAAGTTCATGAAGGAGATTCTGTTAAAGAAAAGAAAAATTGGTAGTGAAACAGTGATGCTTACTGAAGAGTGTAGTGCTATTCTATAGAGGAAGTTGCCACTTAAGCTCAAGGATCCTAGAAGCTTCTCTATTCCTTGCGATATTGGGGATAGAACTTTTGGAAAAACCCTGTGTGATCTTGGAGCTAGTGTAAGTCTTATGCCCCTTTCCATATACAAAAGGTTAGGCATTGGAAGAGTCAAAGACAAACAACTGATGTTACAGTTTGCAGATCATTCAATGAAACACCCATATGGGATGGTGGAAGATGTGTTGGTCAAAGTAGATAAGTTCATTTTCCAGTGGATTTTGTTGTACTAGACATGGAGGAAGATAATGATATCCCCTTGATCTTGGGGAGACCATTCTTAGCAGCAGGGAGAGTTATGATTGATGTGGCTGACGATACCTTAACCTTTAAGGTAAATGAGGAAAAAGTTCCATTCAATATTTTAAAAGTCCAATTTAAGGAGTTATCTGATATATTTTGTTAATTTTATTTCTTTACTTTAATGAAATATTTATGTTCTTATTTCCTTGATTAAGTAGAGATTTTTCGGAGTTTTGCGTTGTTACTTTGTTTTAATGCAGTGCTGAATTTTGGTGAGAAATCAACATGACCTGTGTGAAGTATTTCAGCCATATCTTGAGTTTTAGATGTCCAATTGAAGTCAAACCAAATTCAAATGACAGATATGATCCATAGCTACAACCTTCATGAAGACATCAAACCCAAATTCGGACTCCAAAGAGGGGACACATGCACTAAACTCTAGGTTGAAGATGTTGCGCTCCCCAAGCGCATTTCGCGCTGATGTTAGTGTCGATTCGTGCCCTACATGCCCCCCCAAGCGCATTTCACACTGATGTTAATGTCGATCCACGCCCCGGGCGCACCCCAAGCGCATTTCACGCTGATGTTACTGTCCATTTGCGCCTCAAGCGCGCGACGCACTATAGAACACTTTAAAACTCGTTTTTCTCACTTTTTAGGGATCTTTTGGACTATTAGGAAGTTAGGAGACTTGTGCCCTCGCATAGAAACTCTAAGACGGTCGTTTCTAACACCATTGGAACAGTTTTATTAAGAATCATTCATGAATCTTTCTTGTAATTCTTCTCTAATCTCTATCTTTTCTATCTCTGTCATGAGTAACTAAACCCTTTTTGTTAGGGTTGAGTGCAACAAGATGAAACTCTTATTTTTCTGATTTGATTTCTAGTTATATGAATGAGTTTATTGAATTATTTTTCTCATCTTTGTGCTTAATGTTTTTTATTGCTTGATCAACATTAAAATGTTCTATGATTCATATTTTGAAACGAAAGTGGAGTTTACGAATGCTTGAGATGAGGAATTCATGAATTTGTAGTCTAGGGATAGATACAGGTCATGAAACTAATTAAATTAGTGGTAGAGATAATAGTTTAAAAAGAGAATTCCTATATAGTAATGCTTAATTCTAATCTTAAATCCACTAAGGAATTAAGAGTTACTTTGGAATTAAAGGTTTTGTCACTAAGACATTAGGTTAAGAATAATAAAGAGAATTCGGTAATAATTCAATAAAGGAATTCAATAACTAGGATCTAATTAGACCACAAGGTTGGATTCGAAGTGAAACTTATCAATGATATCTTTCTTATTACAAAGGATCAATTTTATTATTGTTGTTAATTTCAAATATTATTTCAACCAATTTGGGAACTTTTTGTTCAATTTTAGTAATTAAATATAATTTGATAGTAAAACGCAATCCTGGAGTTCGACACTCGGTACTACTGATTTAATTATTACTTGCAACGATTCAGTACACTTGCTGAAACACTATCATTAGGTAAAAAAAATAAGGTCTAGGTTTTTCTTGATAAAGTCAAACCTATCTTTAGCTAGTGGTTTGGTGAATGTGTCAGTCAATTGATGTTCTGTGTCTACAAATTGGATATTAAAGACACCTTTTTGAACAAAGTCCCTAATGAAACAGTGTTTCATTTTTGTGTTTAGCTCTAGAGTTAAGTATAGGATTTTTGGTTCGAAAAATGGTAGAAGTGTTATCAAAATAAATGGGAATGTTGATTTCTAGGATTTTATAATCTTCTAGTTGATGTTTCATCCAATGTAGTTGCAAGCTACAATCAGCTACTGAAATGTACTCAACTTCTGTTGTTGACATGAATATTGTGTTTTTTCTCCAGCATAGTTAGAATCACAATACCCACTTAGTTTTTACTCATAAGATTTATTGTAAAACAAGGTAATGTTGGTAGTGTCTTTAAGGTATATAAGGATTCTTTTAAAATCAGTTAAATGTGATTCCATAAGGTCAGTTTGAAATCTTGGACATACACATACACTAAACATGATGTCAGATTTGGAAGCAGTAAAGTAAAGTAGAGATCCTATCATTACTCTATAGGTTTTCTGGTCAACTTTTTTGTCTTATTCATGTTTTCAAGTGAACAAGTATAGTGCATTGGTGTAGCCATATGTTTGCAATCATTCATCTTAAGCTTCTTGAGAAACTCTTTTGTATATTTAGTTTGATGAATGTATATACCTTTTTGACTTTGCTGAATTTGTATCCCGAAGAAAAACTTAAGTTCTCCCATCATACTCATTTGAAATTCAAGCTGCATCTATTTAGAAAATTATTTGCAAATAGTAGATTCAAAAATAAAGGCATCAACAAAAACAATAACATAAATAATAAGAATGTCATTTCCTATTGATTTTCTAAAAAGTGTTTTATCTACTTGTCATATTTCAAAGTTATTTTTAAGCAAAAAGTTACTAAGTCTATCATACCATGCCATATGTGCTTGTTTTAGACCATACAGAGATTTCCTAAGTTTAAAAACATGATTTGGAAATTCAGAACTTTTAAAACATGGGGATTGTTTAACATAGACTTCTTCACTTATATAACCATTTAGAAAAAACACTTTTAACATCCATTTCAAAAAATGTAATGTTATTATTTGCGACAAAAGAAAGTAGGATACAAATAACTTCTAACCTGACCACTGGAGCAAATGTCTTAGTGCAATCAATGTCCTCTTGCTGACTGTAGCCATCTACGACAAGTCTTTCCTTCTATTTGACCATTTCACCTTTTTCATTTAGCATGTTTCTAAAAACAAACTTTGTTCCAATAATGTTCTTATTTGGTCTAGGTACTAGATCCCAAACATCACTCCTCTTGAATTCATTTAACTCTTCTTGTATTGCAAGAATCCATCCATCATATGCCATTGCTTAGTCAACAGTGGTAGACTCAATTGATGAGAGTAAGTCAAACAAAGTGGTATCTTTTAGTGATGATTTGATCCTCTTTTCTTTCTTCCAAAAGTGAATATGGCTCATTTCCTCAATTTTAGTTCTTGGAACATAGAACTTTCTTACATCATGTGTTGCGAGCATCCACTGACCAAGTGTCATGATTGGTTTTTTAACTTGATTTCTGAAGACATCTACAACATAGACGATTTTTTTCTTAGGTACCTAAATTTGGTTAGGTCTTGGTTTGTTAGTCTTGAAAGGTTTCTTGTATTTAACATGGGACAAGATAATTTGGACTGACATTTCTTAGAGAAAATAGTACACAAGATATCAGAGGGAATAATTTTAGATTTAATTACAGTTTCTTCAAATCCTATACCTCTTTTACCATTTCTACTAACTCAATAAATCATAGAACCATACTTACTTCTTTCCATATTGTTGGCAAGAAAATCTTGAAATACTTCTTCATGCTTATCAGAGTTACATGTGGTATTTTCAATTGATATTGAACTATAATTACTTTTCAAAGCTAGATTTTTAGCCTTAAGTTCAGCAATTGATATGAATACTTTTAAGCTGGAAGAATTATTTAACTCTCACCCTCTACAAGTTCATTTACATGTAATCTGAGAGTTAAATAATTCTTCCAGCTTAAAAGTATTCATATCATTTTCTTTTGAATGGCATTGATGTTAGGTCTCCATTTTCTTGGAAAACTTCTTAGTATTTCTTCACATGACCAACAATAATATAACTCCTCTCAAGTATCTTTAATCCTTAGACCAGAATGTGGAATCTGAAAAATATTGTTTCAATGTCTTCATATTCTTCCATCTTGAACAACTCATACTTTTTGACTTGGTGGTTGGCCTTTGCTTCTTGAACTTGTTTGCTTCTTTCATAAGTCAAAATCAAACTATCATAAATATTCTTTGTAGCCTCCTTGTTGGTGCACTTGTCAAACTCCTTGAAAGTGATTGCATTTATCATGAATGTTTTGGACTTACATTGCATCTTGTACATCTTGTTCAGGAGAAATATAAACATCTTCCACCAAGTCCCAAAGTTATGAATCTTATGAAATAAAGAAACTTCTCAACATGTCCTTCCAGTACTCAAAACGTTCTCCATCAAACAGCCTGATAACCCCATACGTTTGAGAAACACACACATTGACTTTACCAACCAAGTCTACAACACACAATCTGACAACCTCGGATTGTTGAAGGTGCACTAACACCACTATCAGATTTGAATATGAAGGTTTGGAATTTGAGTAGTTGCTTATAACAAGCTAATTAACAATGATTATCACACTTTATGAAAAACCCTAAGAAATTATTTGTCATTCAAACAAGTATTTCTCTATTTGAACTCTAAAATGAATTTGGAATTTTGAGCATGAGTTGTTTTACTCTTTTATGATTTATCAATGATCTTCTTCTTCAGCATCGAGTATCTTTTTATCGATAAAATTAGGGGCTTCAATTTTTTTATTGTTTAATTCATAATTGTATCTCCATTCCTAGTTTGGTCAACAATGATCTTTTTCAAAAATATTTTTAAATAAAATATTTTTCGATAATATGTTCTTTGGTCAATTCTTTATTTCTGAATCCAATATGAGTAGTTCTTCTAAATTGATTATGTTCGTATTCTATTCAGATTGATTTTGTAAATTCTTCAGATTGATTATATTCATATTTAATGACTCGAAAGAAAGTTATTTACCAATTTAGACAAAAGATAGTAATCAGATAGCATCAACTGTCAAGACTAGAAAGAGAAGTCTTACGAAAGAAGGATGCAATGCAAATGCTATTTTTAAATGGATATGAGAAGGTAAATATGAGCTTGTTCGATTTCATGAAAGTCATATACACGCACCTTCACCCATGAAGAGAAAATTTCTAAGATCAGCAAGAAAAGTGAAACCTATTCACAAGAGTTTATTGCATGCATATGATAGAGCAAATATTGGGCCTTAAAAAACATACAATTTATTGAAAGAAGAGTTTCGAGGTTACGAAAATGTTGGGTGCACATAGAGAGATCTCCAAAATCATTTGAAAGATTTAAAAACAATTTGATTAGAGATTCTGATGGACATATTTTTATTGATAGCTTTAAAAACAAGAAGTTAATCCATCATTCTGCTGCCTATGAGGTAGATGAAGAAGGCCGACTAAAACATATTTGTTGTGCATATGATATTTGCAAGAAAAATTAATCATTGTTTGGGGATGTGGTTTCATTTGATACTACATATCAATTCCTTTTATGCTTCTTCCAAACTTAACAAACAGAAGCATCAAAGTAATAAAGTAAACACATGAAGATGGATAATGTTTTTGTGTTTATGGTTTTGAGGAATAAATTAGGATTTATTAGCATAATGACTTTTGTAGTTGATAATGTTTATGTGTTCATGTTTTTTTAGGACGATTTTAATTTTAAATGAATTAATATATCGTATTTATGGTTTTTAATTTTCGATATAAAATATGTATGATTATGCAATGCAATATTATGATATAGAAATAGGTAGCTTTTTTTTAAAATATACATGTGACATACCTCGTTCTTTTTCATAATGTACCACATACCAAATTTATAGAAGTAGTAAAATCTAGAAATCCTGCTCGAAAAGTAATAGATTGTCTATCATGGTTTACCCCGTGCAAAAATAGGGGAATACTTATTTTTTGATATGTAGTATCAAATGAAACTACATCCCAAACAAATATCATTTGTCCAAAAAACATGTTTTATTCGGCCTTGTTCTTCTATTATGGATTCCTTCTTGCTTCCTCTTAAAGTTATCAATAAAAATATGACATATTAATTCATTCAAAATTAAAATCTTCTTCTAAAACATGAACACAGAAATATTATCAACTACAACAATTTATGCTATAAATCTTAATTCATTCATCAAAAACATAAACACAATTTTTTTTCTATCTTCCTGTCTAATATATCATCCTTCTATTCCATCCATTTTGTATAAACCTCTTCTCATATTTACCTTCTCCAATCCATTTAAAAATTCGCATTGCATCCTTCATTTGTATGACTTTGACACCATTTGTATGTCATATTTTTATAAGATTGTTCTTCCTCTTCAATAAACTCAATTAAAAAAAGAAAATATTTGTTATTAACAATAACATATTCAATGATGATATGTTGCTACTGTTATCTGAACAAAGAAATAGTTCTTGAACTACGTAGGACTATATCTTGTAAAAAAGCTCTCTAAGAGAAATCTAATACTCCCATAGATGGATGGAGAGAAAGTTCCACTTCTAGTAAATTCATATGCGGTCAAAAGATATTATGTCTGAACAAAAAAATAAATGGTTGAAAATTTTGGAACCAAATTTATTTTATAATTAGAGTTTTTATGATAACAAAAGTATTTTA
This sequence comes from Cicer arietinum, assembly GCF_000331145.2. NCBI lineage: Eukaryota > Viridiplantae > Streptophyta > Magnoliopsida > Fabales > Fabaceae > Cicer > Cicer arietinum. Next base: position 36,517,383 of record NC_021163.2, on the reverse strand, counting down.
TGAGAACAATATATTTGACTTCAAAGAGTATGAAAGAAGATATAGTCAAGATTTGAAAAATATTTGAAGAAGATTTGATCAACATTTGAAGAAGATTTTATGTAGATTTGATAAAATTTTGAAGAAGATTTGATCAAATTTTGAAGAAGATTTAATAAATATTTGAAGAATATTTGATCAAGATTTATTGATAGTTTTTCAGCAAGTGTACTAAATCATTGCAAGTAATAATAAAACGGTAGTACCGAGTGTCGAACTCAAGATTTGCGTTTTACTATCTAGTTGTGTTTAATTACTAAAATTGAACAAAAAATTTCTGAATTCATTGAAATAATATTTAAAATTAACAAGAATAATAGAATTGAACTTTTATAATAAGAAAAATGTCAGGATGAGTTTCACTTCGAGTCTAACCTTGGTTTCTAATTTAATCCTAGTTACTAAATTCCTTTATTGAATTATTATGGAATTCTCTTTATTATTCTTGTCTTAATGTCTTAGTGACAAAACCTTGAATTCTAAAGTAACCCCGAATTCTTTAGTGGATTTAAGATTATAGTTAAGTCTTACAGTACATGAATTCTCTTATTAAACTACTTCCCTTGCAACTAATTTAATTGGTTTTGTGACCTGCATCTATCCCTATACTACAATATCATGAATTTCTCATCTCAAACATTCGTAAAGTCCACTTCCGTTTAAAAATACAAATCACATAACATTTTAAAATTGATCAAGAAGTAAAAAGCATTAAGCACAGAGATGAGAAAAATAATTTAATAAACTCATTCATATAACTAGAAATCAAATAAGAAAAATAAGAGTTTCATCTTATTTCACTCATCCCTAAAAAATAGGATTTAGTTACTCATGACAGAGATACAAAAGATAGAGAATAAAGCAAAATTACAAGATATATTCATGAATGATTCTTGATAAAACTCCTCCAATGATGTTAGAAATAGTCGTCTCTGAGTTTCTCTATTATGGCACAAGTCTCCAAACTTCCCAATGGTAAAAAAAAAAAAGCATCAAAAGTGAGAAAAATACGTTTTTATACATTTAGTCGCGTGTCACGCGTCTCATGTGCAGAATTTGCGGTTCAAGTGCAATTTGAAAGAGTTAGTGGTGCATAAATGCGCCCCAGGCACATGGTTTTGCACTTCAGACGCAAAGCCTCTTCTATCTGACGTATACTACATTTTTTCTCCTCTTTTGAGTCATAATTTTGGTTCTGTTGTCCAAATGAAAATTGTAGCTATGATATTAGCTTTCCTTTGACCTTGGTTTGACTTCAATTGAAAATCTACAACTCCAGATATAAGAGAAATATACCACATATGTCATGTTTATTTCTCACCAAAATTCAGTACTGCAATAAAACAAAAAAAACAACGCAAAACTACGGAAAATCTCTACTTAATCAAAGAAATAAGAACATAAATTTTGGTTCACCAAATCTCTACTTATCAAAGTTCACATACTTAATTTTTCTTTTTTTTTTTCAACACATCGATAATCAATCCGAAGACAGTCAATTTTTCATTCATGTCGATATGTGCATCAGTAACCAATCTGAACACAATCATTTTTATTCATGTCAATATTATGAATTACATCCGCTCTTGCATTTAGAATTAATCTACTTTCACAATTTATTTAGACAGAATTTATGGCCTTATATTTAATTATCTTTTACAACGATAATATTGATATTTTCTAGTGAAATATAGTTAAACAGGGGCAGCTATAGTACCTCAATTTTGTCCGATAAATTAAAATATTTCCAAAAATGTAAAAATATGTTTCATAAACATTTTACACTTATTATTATTAAGTTTCAAAATTTTCATTTTATAAATTTGATCCGATTTTGAATCTATATTTATATGATTTTTTATTACATTACATTTAACACCAAAAATAAAATAAAATAAAATAAAAACAAAAGAAAAAAAATACTTAGGGCTTGTTTGATTCACATCCCAACAACTCTATTTTAGTATTTTAAAATTTAAAAATTAAAAAGTTTGTTTGGATTACTTGTTTTTAAAAACTGTTTTGTAAAACTATTTTTAATATTATACTTTTTAAAACTAAAAAAGCAAAACAGATAAATTGTGTTTTACTTTTCATTTTTCAGTTTTTTTAACTCTTTAGTCAAAAACTGTTTTAAAAATTGGAGTTGTCAAACATATTTTTTTTAATTGTTTTTTTTAAATAAAATTTCTGACATATATATATATATATATATATATATATATACACGTTTCAGCCATACGACCCATGCATGCATGACATTAATTAAATTGTTGAATATATGTGAAGATTTTACTTATAAATTTAATGTATATTGATGATAACAATCTATAAATCAGCATCATAGAATTAGTACGTAGGCAAATCAGTTAATAGTTATTTGATGAATACTTAAAACAAATTTTGCTTCTAACAATTAAATTTCATAACTTTATGCGGAAAAACGTCGGGGGATTAAATTTGAAGGTATAGAAATATAAATTTCTATTTAAAATCATTTATTATCTATGAAAAATACAATTATATTATATAGATTTCATATTCTTTATAGGCAAAATAAATTATATTAAGAATGGTTGCACCTCACAATAAAATACAAAAAGATAATTACAAATAATAATAGTGAGAGACCATTTTCTAAACCCTTGAATTTGAGTGTAGACACTACGCCAAAAATGACATTTAACAGCGCCCATTTTACAGCGCTTGCTAAACACAAGCGCTGTTGTAATTATATTTTAAAAATAACGGAGCCTTTTACAGCGCTTTTGATGCCAAGCGCTGTAAAACAAGCGCTGTAGTAGGTCATATAACGTTTGCGCATCACGTTATAAGGCTTTTACAGCGCTTGTCAAAAAAGCGCTGTAAAAGGAAGCGCTTTCGCATATCAGTTACATCGCTTTTTTCACAAGCGCTGTAAAACACATGCGCTTTCATTGAATTTAACTACCTATTACAGCGCTTTTTTCACAAGCGCTGTAAACTGCATCTTTCAAATAATTATATACGTTGGGAACCCTAATATCCTCTACGTACTGTGCGGCCATCTACGTTGTCTAAGGTATTTTTTACACATGATCTGTTATGTTTTGAAATTGTCAAAAATTGTCAAAAACTCATACCACATGATCTGTTCTGTTTTGAAATTGTCAAAAATTGTCAAAAACTCATACCACATGATCTGTTCTGTTTTGAAATTGTTAGTTGATATTGGTTTCTTTTTGAAACTTGTTGATATGTTTTGAAAGCTTATTATTTTTGTTACTGCATTTATATAGGTGGTATAATATGGATAGGAAATGGATTTCAGCCAATCGATTGTCAAAAGAGTATGAAATTGGAGTGAAGGAGTTTGTTGAGTTTGCAGTGAAGAATGCAAAAGATCCAAATAGAGTAGTTTGTCCTTGTTTAAAATGTTGTTTTGGAAAACGTGTTAGAGAAGATGAATTAGAAGGACATCTAGTATGTAATGGAATTGATCAAAGCTACACATGTTGGATAAGACATGGTGAGAAAAAAAAAGGAAACATTAATTTTGAGAATAGTTCTACATATGCTTCAACTGATTTCGATACAGATACATATGAGCCGGACCGAGTTGATGAGATTGCAAAAGCAGTTGAAGAAGATCTTCGAGATTGTCCTAAAATGTTTGAAAGTTTGTTGAGTGATGCAGAGAAAGAATTATATAATGGTTGTACTAAATTCACAAGACTGTCAGCGATATTAAAGTTGTACAACTTAAAAGCGAGTAATGGATGGTCTGATAAAAGCTTTACGGAATTATTAACACTCATAAAAGATATGTTGCCAGATGATAATGAACTTCCCAGTCGAACCTACGAGGCTAAACGGATTTTGTGTTCTATTGGAATGAGTTACGAAAGGATTCATGCGTGTCCTAACGATTGCATTTTATTTCGAAACGAATATGAACTACTTAAGGCGTGTCCGAAATGCAATGTCTCTCGATATAAGAAGAAAGAATCTACTCCAGCAAAAGTCGTGTGGTATTTTCCTATAATACCAAGATTTAGGCGCATGTATCGCAGTGAAGAAGATTCAAAACACTTGACATGGCATGCAGATGAAAGAATTAGAGATGGAATGTTTCGACACCCTGCAGATTCCCCACAATGGGCAAAAATTGATCACGAGTATCCTGAATTCGGGATAGAGTCAAGAAATCTAAGACTTGCACTTTCTACTGATGGAATGAATCCACATGGTCTTCAAAGCATCTCACATAGCACGTGGCCTGTGATTTTGGTAATATATAACCTACCTCCATGGTTATGTATGAAGCGTAAGTTTATGATGTTGTCTCTGTTAATTTCTGGACCCAAACAACCGGGGAATGATATCGACGTATACTTGACTCCTTTAATTGAAGATTTAAAAATTCTGTGGGAGACAGGTGTGGAAGTTTATGATGGGTATAGGAAAAAGTGTTTCAATTTGAGGGCTATGTTGTTCGGCACAATTAATGATTTTCCAGCATATGGTAATTTATCAGGATATAGCATTAAAGGTCAGTGTGCATGTCCTATATGTGAAGAGAGTACAAATTGGATGCGGTTGAAACATTGTAAGAAGAATGTGTTTCTTGGACATCGTAGATTTTTACCTTATAGTCATCAGTATCGTGGGTGGAGAAATGCATTCAATGGAAAATCAGAGGAAGGTAAAGCTCCTTTAGCACCGACTGGATATCAAATACTTGAAAAAGTACAAGGTTTGACCAATAAATTTGGCAAACCTTTTGCGGGAGAGCTGGTGAAAACTGGGTGGAAGAAAAAGTCAATTTTCTTTGAATTGCCATATTGGAAGTCATTGTATGTAAGACATTTCCTCGATGTGATGCATATTGAAAAAAATGTATTTGAAAGTGTTATTGGTACGTTACTCAATGTTCCAGGAAAGTCTAAAGATGGCGTCAATGCAAGATTGGACTTGGTCGATATGGGAATAAGAAATGAACTGGCTCCAGTAAAGAAAGGAAATCGCACATATCTACCTCCAGCCGCTCATACTCTATCTAGAAAGGAAAAAATTGTTTTATGTAAATTTCTACACGAAGTTAAAGTTCCAGAAGGATACTCTTCGAACATTAAAAATTTGGTTTGTATGAAAGACCTCAAGTTAAAAGGTTTGAAGACCCATGATTGTCATATTATAATGGAGCATTTGCTACCAATAGGTATACGTTCCATTTTACCTGAAAAAGTTCGACTAGCCTTAACTAGATTATGTTTCTTCTTCAGGGAAATTTGTAGTAAAGTGATCGACCCTCAGAAATTACCGACATTGCAGAGGGAAATTGTTGTTACTTTGTGTGAGCTTGAAATGTATTTCCCACCATCGTTTTTTGATATAATGGTTCACCTTACTGTTCATCTGGTTAAGGAGACACAACTTTGTGGGCCAGCTTATATGAGATGGATGTATCCGATAGAACGATATATGAAAATATTAAAAGGGTACGTAAAAAGTAGAAGTCGACCAGAAGGTTGTATTGCTGAACGATACATTGTTGAAGAGGCTGCTGAATTTTGTACTGAATATCTGTCCAATGTTGAATCCATAGGGCTTCCCATGTCTCGTCATTCGGGAAGACTATCAGGAGAAGGGATAACTGGAAGGAGACTACTGACTATATCAAGGACAGAATGGGAGCAGGCACAATTGTATGTTCTGCACAATGATGATGAGGTTCAACCGTATGTTACAATACACATTGATCAGTTATCTCGTTTGAACATGAATAGGAATCAAAATTGGATAACTCGAGAGCACAATCGAAGTTTTGTAACATGGTTAAAAAATCACATAATGTCAAAATTTGATATAGACCCCGGATCAATTTCAAATAGATTGAGGTGGCTAGCAAATGGTCCGAGCTTACATGTCTTTTCTTACACTGGTTATGTTATTAACGGCTACACATTTTATACCAAAGAACAAGATGATCAGACCACTATGCAAAATAGTGGAGTCACTCTCGTAGCTGAAGCGATGCATGTCTCAAGTGCAAAAGACAAAAACCCAATATATGCAAATCTATCATATTTTGGGGTTATCGAGCGCATATGGGAGTTAGACTACACAATGTTTCGTGTTCCCATATTTGGTTGCAAGTGGGTCGATAATAATAATGGCGTTCGGATTGATGAGTCAGGATTCTTGCTTGTCGATTTTAATAGGGTGGGATACAAAGACGAGCCTTTTATTTTAGCGTCGCAAGCTCAACAAGTGTTTTATGTCACTGATCCTTCTAATGATAAATGGTCTGTTGTCCTATCGACCAATAAAATAAGTGATGATAACAATAATGATGAAGATGTTGGTAATGATCTTTTATTTGCAACATCACAACAACCACATGAAATTGATTCAACTGATGATGGTTTATATCTTAGAGATGATCATGATGAGGGAATTTGGATTAATCCATCGTTTCGTATTGTAAATGGACAAACAAATGTGAATGTCACCAGGAAAAGAAGAAGGGCATCTTAATGTATATGTTTAATTGTTTTATATAAGCTATGCATGTAATCTGAACTGTGTTATTGTAAATATGCATGTAATCTGAATTGAGTGTTTTATACTAAGTTCTGATTAATTTATTTTCTGCTTATATTTAGCTTGATTTGAGTGTTTTATACCAAGTTCATGTAACAATGAGTGTTTTATATTTAGCTTGATTTACATGAACTGAACTGAATATAAATTAGTAATTTACATGAACTGAACTGAACTGAATAGAGAGATTCTCTTTTGCTCAGTGCATATATATATATATAGATTCTTCAGAATACTCATTTCTAATAATTCATCATCTCCTAAAGTATTGTGATAAAGACAATGATAACAATATTTTTAATCCAATAAACAATGATAAAAATGTTTTTAATGTCATCCCAACCCAAATAAACCAAACACAAAAATAAAATAAAGAGACATTTTACAGCGCTTATCTTAAAAAGCGCTGTAAAAGATCCTTTTAAAAATAAAATAATGAGTGTTTTATACCTTTTACAGCGCTTTTCACACAAAGCGCTGTAAACGACTCTTTTGAAAGTGAGTAAAAAAGACATTTTACAGCGCTTGTTTGCCAAAGCGCTGTAAAATGGCTTTAAAAATAATATTCATCAGACACCTAATTTCTTCAAACACCTTGTACGCATCATGGGAATCCAAAAAACATCAGACACAAACCCATTTCTTCAAACACATTGTACGCATCATGGGAATCCAAAAAACATCAGACACAAACCCATTTCTTCAAACACATTGTACGCATCATGGGAATCCAAAAAACATCAGACACAAACCCATTTCTTCAAACACCTTGTACGCATCATGGGAATCCAAAAAACATCAGACACAAACCCATTTCTTCAAACACCTTGTACGCATCATGGGAATCCAAAAAACATCAGACACAAACCCATTTTTCGCAACATGGCAATGATCCTGAATACCAATTAAGTTTCGATTTAAGAAGGAAAGAGAATGTAAAGAGATAAAAAGGGTGTTGAGGTGGAGATTGAATTGTGAAAGAGTAAGCTTTGATGTTTGTGAAGAAGATGCATAAAAGGAGAAGAGTTTGGTGAAGAGGAAGGGATTTTTGTGGTGACCAGTTACTACTATGTGGGTTTTGCATGCATGTTGAGCTTGTTTAAAAAATAACATAACATAACAAAACACAAAAACAATAAGGCCTTTTACAGCGCTTATTTGGAAAAAGCGCTGTAAAAGAGCCTTTTAAAATTAACATAAAGAGACATTTTAGAGCGCTTATGTGTAAAAGCGCTGTAAAAGGCTTTAAAAAACATTCATATAACATAATAACACACAGAGGTCTTTTACGGTGCTTTTTGGGAAAAGCGCTGTAAAAGAGCCTTTTAAAATTAACATAAAGAGACATTTTAGAGCGCTTATGTGTAAAAGCGCTGTAAAAGGCATTCATATAACATAATAACACACGGAGGTCTTTTACAGCGCTTTTTGGGAAAAGCGCTGTAAAAGAGCCTTTTAAAAATTTAACTAAAGAAGCCTTTTAGAGCGCTTATGTGTAAAAGCGCTGTAAAAGGCATTCATATAACATAATAACACACGGAGGTCTTTTACAGCGCTTTTTGGGAAAAGCGCTGTAAAAGAGCCTTTTAAAAATTTAACTAAAGAAGCCTTTTAGAGCGCTTTGCAAAATAAGCGCTGTAAAAGGCTTATAAAAAGCGCTGTAAAAGGGTTACGTATATATAACAGTTACCTCTTCAGTTTCCTCTTCATTACGTAAACTTCACTATCATCTCAACCTTCATCATTCTTCTCTTCTTTTGCAAACCCTATCATCCCGTCCATTACGAACCTTATTTCCACGATCATCTCCTTCATTTCGAACCTTATTTCCAAAATAAGCGCTGTAATATGCCCACCCATATATGAAATTATGGTTGGGCATTTTACAGCGCTTTTTTGAGAAAGCGCTGTAAAATGCAGACCATAATATGAAATTATGGGTGTGCATTTTACAGCGCTTGTGTTAAAAAGCGCTCTAAAAGCAGACCCATAACTCATATAATGGGGTGCATATTACAGCGTTTTTTTGTGAAGAAGCGCTGTAAAATGTGCATAACAAGCGCGCGTTGTATTTACATGTTTTATAGCGCTTTTTTAAAAGCGCTGTTGTATCATTTACAGCGCTCGATTCCACAGCGCTTATTTTTTAAAAAAAGCGCTGTAAATGGCTTAAAAAAAGCGCTGTAATATGCGTTTTTTCGCGTAGTGACAGTAGAAATGTACTTTTACCAAATGGGCCATTTATTGGCATGTTACCACGATTTTTGCATAATCTATCCAATATTCATGATTTTTTAACATCAGTGATGAAACATCATAGAGGAACTTTTCAATTTAAAGGACCTTTAAACATTTTTGACTTCATCCTCACTGGCGATTCCATGAATGTGCAGCACATCACTAGCAAAAATTTCAACAATTATCACTACGCATTTTACGGCGCTTTTTAACTAAAAGAGCTGTTGTATAATATTTTAAAATTAACGGAGAATACAACAATGTTTTTCTGACAAGTGCTTTTGAAAAAACGATGTTGTATGGTCATATAGGGTCATAATGTTTACAACGCTTTTGCTAAAAGCGTTGTTGTAGGGTCACATAGCACTTTCACATAATGTTTACAACGCTTTTAGAGTACTTTGGATATAAGCGTTGTAAAATATAGCACTCCCACATTATGTTTACAACGCTTTTAGAGCACTTTATATATAAGCGCTGTAAAATATAGTGCTTTCACATAATTACAAGGTCTTTTAGAGCGTTTTGTTTACAAGCGCTATAAAATGGTGCTTATTTGATAAAAATTATTCCCTTTAAATAAATAAAAACATATTTAATACGTTCTCTCCCTAACCCTACGAACCCTCCTCTCTTCTACTGTGCGTCCTCTTCTCGCGGAACCCTACTTTACTGCTCCTCTACTGTGCGCTCATTTCTATTTAGTGATTGTTGTCTCAAGTACTGTATTTATTAATTTGTTGTTGTCACTAAAACTGATAAATTGTTACCTGATAAATCATATAAAGTCTGTTCTTTTTTGAAATATGTTCGATCTATTCTGTTTTGAAATCAGACTTGTATGCATAACCTTGGACCTTGGTTTCCATTTTCCAATATTAGACTATATATATTATAGATTGGTATAATGTTCTCAGTAGCTTATCATTTGTGTAACACTACATTCATATAGGTCAACTAAAATGGACCGGAAATGGATGTCTGCCAATCGATTGTCAAACGGGTATGAAAATGAACTGAAGGATTTTGTTGAATTTGCAGTAAAGAATGCAAAAGACCCAAATCGAATCATTTGTCCTTGTTTAAAATGTTATTTTGGAAAACATGTTAATGCATATCAATTGGAAGGATATTTAGTATGACATAGAATTGATCAAAGCTATACATGTTGGATAAGACATGGCGAGAAAAAAAAGGGAACACTAATTTTGAGAATGATTCGACATATGCTTCAAATGATTTCGACACAGCTACATATGAGTGGGACCGAGTTGAGGAGATTGCAAAAACAGTTGAAGAATATCTTCAGGATTGTCCTAAAATATTTGAGAGTTTGTTGAGTGATACAAAGAAACCATTATCTAATGGTCGTACTAAATTCACAAGACTGTCGACGATACTAAATTTGTACAATTTACAAATGATTAATGGATGGTTTGATAAAAGCTTCACATAATTATTAACACTCATAAAAGATATGTTGCCAGATGATAATGAACTTCCCAGTCGAACCTACGAGGCTAAACAAATTTTGTGCTCTATTGGCATGAGTTACGAAAGGATTCATGCGTGTCCTAATTATTGCATTTTATTTCAAAACGAATATGAATTACTAAAGACGTGTTCGAAATGCAATGTCTCTTGATATATGAAGAAATAATCTACTCCAGCAAAAGTCATGTGGTATTTTCTTATAATACCAAGATTTAGGTGCATGTATCGCAGTGAAGACGATTCAAAACACTTGACATAGCATTGAGAAGAAATAATTAGAGATGGAAAGTTTCGACACCCTGCAGATTATCCACAATGGGAAAAAATTGATCTTGAGTATGTTGATTTCGATAGAGATTCATGAAATCTACGACTTGCACTTTCTACTAATGGAATAAATCCACATGTTCTTCAAAGCATCTCACGCAACACGTGGCCTGTGATTTTGTTGATTTATAACCTACCTCCATGGTTATGTATGAAGCGTAAGTTTATGTTGTTGTCTCTGTTAATTTCTAGACCCAAACAACTAGGGAATAATATCGACGTATACTTGACTCCTTTAATTGAAAATTTAAAAAATATGTGGGAGACAGGTGTGGAAGTTTATGATGGGTATAAGAAAGAATGTTTCAATTTAAGGACTATGTTGTTCGACACAAATAATGATTTTCCAGCATATGATAATTTATCAGGATATATCATTAAAGGTCAGTGTGCATGCCTTTTATGTGAAAAGAGTACAGATTCGATGCAGTTGAAACATTGTAAAAAGAATGTATTTCTTGGACATCGTAGATTTTTACCTTTAAGTCATTAGTGTCGTGGGTGGAGAAATATATTCAATGGAAAATCGGAGGAAGATACTGCTCCTTTAGCACTGACTGGAAATCAAATATGTGAAAAAGTACAAGGTTTGACCAATAAATTTGGCTAACCTTTTGTGGGAGAGCTTGTCAAAACAGGGTGGAAGAAAAAGTCAATTTTATTTGAATTGCCATATTGGAAGTCATTGTATATAAGACATTTTCTCGATGTGATGAATATTGAAAAATATGCATTTGATATTGTTATTGGCACGTTACTCAATATTCCAGGAAAGTCTAAGGATGACATCAATGCAAGATTGAACTTGGTCGATATGGGAATAAGAAATGAATTGGGTCCCGTAAAGAAAGGAAAACGCACATATATACCTCCAACCTCTCATACTCTATCTAGAAAGGAAAAAATTATTTTATGTAAATTTCCAAACAAATTTAAAGTTCTAGAAGGATACTCTGCAAATATTAAAAATTTGGTTTGTATGAAAAACCTCAAGTTAAAAGGTTTGAAGACCCATGATTGTCATGTTCTAATGGAGCATTTGCTACAAATATGTATACGTTCCAGTTTACCTGAAAAAGTTCAACGAGCCATAACTAAATTATGTTTCTTCTTCAGGGACATTTGTAGTAAAGCGATCGATCCTCAGAAATTACCGACATTGTAGAGTTGTTACTTTGTGTGAGCTTGAAATGTATTTCTCACCCTCGTTTTTTGATATAATGGTTCACCTTACTGTTCATCTTGTTAAGGAGACACAACTTTGTGGGCCAGCTTATATGAGAAGGATGTATTCGATAGAACAATATATAAAAATATTAAAAATGGTACATAAAAAGTAGAAGTCGACCAGAATGTTGTATTGTTGAACGGTACATCGTCGAATAAGCTGCTGAATTTTGTACTAAATATCTATCCAATGTTTAATCCATAAGGCTTCTCATGTCTCATCATTCGGGAAGAATAAAAGGAGAAGGGATAATTGGAAAGAGAGTAATGACTATATCAAACATAAAATGGGAGCAAACATGATTGTATGTTATGCACAATGATGATTAGGTTCAAGGTATGTTACAATACACACAAATCAGTTATCTAGTTTGAACATGAATAGGAATCAAAATTGGATAACAGGAGAGCACAATCGAAGTTTTATAACATGGCTAAAAAATCACATAAACTCAAAGTTTGAACACACCCTAGTTCAATTTCACAGAGATTGAGGTGGATAGCAAATGGTCCGAGTTTACATGTCTTTTGTTATACCGGTTATGTAATTAACGGCTACATATTTTATACCAAAGAACAAGATGATCAAATCACTATGAAAAATAGCAGAGTCACTCTTGTAGCTGAAACGATGCATATCTCAAGTGCAAAAGACAAAAACCCAATATATGCAAATCTATCATATTTTGGGGTCATCGAGCACATATGAGAGTTAGATTACACAACGTTTCATATTCCCATAATTTTTTGCAAGTGGGTCGATAATAATAATGGCATTCAGATTGATGAGTCAGGATTCTTGCTTAACCATTTTAATAGGGTGGATACAAAGATGAGCCTTTTATTTCACTGATCATGTTGACGATAAATGGTCCATTGTCCTATCGACCAATAAAATAAGTGATGATAACAATAACGATGAAGAAGTTGGTAATGATATTTTCTTTGCGAGATCACAACCACGTGAATTGATTCAACTGATGATGGTTTATATCTTAGAGATAATCATGATGAGGGAATTTGGATTAATCCATCGTTTCGTATCCTTAAGGGACAAACAAATGTGAATCCCACCAGAAAAAAGAAGAAGAACATCTTAAGGTATTTAAGTGTTTTATGTAAGCCATGTAATCTGAATTCATCATGTAATTTATACAAAGTTCATGTAATTTGAACTGCCAGAACTAATTTCATGTAATTTATACTTAGCAATTTGTTTGACCAGCTAGAACTGAGCATTTAGCATTTAACTTGAAATGTATTTGATTTTTTGCTTATACTAATTTTCTGCTTATACTAAACTTGAACTTGAAAAAACTATGTTTGGTTGGACATTTTTCTTGAACTTGAACTAATCCCAATCTAAGTTGATAATGTAATTTAACATTTAGCATTGATATATAGGTATTTAACTAATTATTTGGAAGAAAAAAAATCCAAATATAGGTATTTTACAGAAACTGAAATTGTAATTTAGCATTTAGCATTGATATATATGTATTTAACTAATTATTTAGCATTGTACAGAAGATGAACTGAAATTGTAATTTAGCATATTTAACTTGAACTGAACTGAACATTAACTTGTAATTATACAACGTTTTTTGTCCATAAGCGCTGTAAAAGGTTTTTAAAAATTAAATTATAAATCATTTACATCGCTTATTCTTTTAACTTTGTAAAAGGCTTTTAAAAATTAAATTACAAATTATTTACAACATTTTTGTCCATAAGCGTTGTAAAAGACTTTTAAAAATTAAATTACAAATCATTTACAGTGCTTGTGCTATAAGCGCTGTAAAATGCTCATATAGTGCCTTTTATACCGTCTTTCTAAAAGCGCTGTAAAAAGATCATATGGCGCTTTTATATAATCTTTTAAAGCATTTTTTGGACAAGCATTAAAAAAGAGTTTTTAAGTAAACTGATAATAAGAAACCGCTTCGTTTTCCTCTTCATTACGTTCTCTCCCTATGAATTTGGCAGTGCGAAACCTCCTCATCGTCCTCTTCATTACGTACTATCCATCTCCGTTACTCTCCATACGAACTCTATTGACCCTCTTCACTAGTGCGCCCTCTTCTCGCTGTTCCCTATCATTTCTACTTAAGCGAAGTCGTAACCCTAAACTCATTTATTGTTATTGTCATGTATTGTATTTATTAATTTGTTGTTGTCATTAAACTGAATGTTGAACTTATACTGCTAGTTAGACTACTGCATGTTGAACATGTTGAACTTATACTAAACTTATAATTATACATTGTGAAATATGTAGATAAATGGATTCCAATAATGGTTTAGCTTGTCAAAATGATGAAGTTGTCAATACTAAGTGTTGAGACAAAATCTCTCTCAATTGGTTTTAATGATAACAAAATTAATTAAAAGATTATGATTGAGGTTAATGACTAATCTGTGCTTTTGAGTGTATTCATATAAGAAAACAGGTAATTATTCATTAAGGCAAAAAGAAGAAAATTTTGAGCTAAATGTTAAGTATGGAAAATGCCGAGGATGGCCTCACGAGTTGGTGAAACTGCACTTATGCATCCTCGCTTATTTGAATTCATTAAATAAAGGCATAATAGTATTAAAGAATGAATTATTTGAATTCATTCAACAAAGGCAGAATAGTATTAAAGAATGAATTGTTTGATTCATTCAATAAAGGCAAAATACTATTAAAGAATGAATAAAGAAAAGCTTTTGAAGAAAAGGAGCAAGAAAGGCAAAAGAAAGGTATGAGGAAGGATTACACTAGCATGTGCCTATAGTCAACATCTTGAAAAGCATCCCAACACTTTATGAAAACAACCCATCATGTCATAGGCAAATGCTACATGTACTCTTGTGTGATTTAAAAAGATTATACAGTCAATCTTCAAAAAGGCAACAACAAACAAGTCCAAAATAAATTTCTCACATGTCTTAAGGCAAGGAAAGAAGAAAAGGACTTCACATGTGAAGCCTTTACAAAGCTTTGAAGAAAGGAATGAAAAGGACATCACATGTTCTTACAAGCATTAAATGAAGGAAAGAAAAAAAGTTCACATGTGAAGCTTTTTCAAGGCATTGAAGAAAGGAGAACGAAAATGACTTCACATAAACTTCAAACATTAAAGAAAGGAAAGAGAAAAGGACAAAACGTGTCCCCAAGTACCTAGGAAATCTGCTACCTCGTACTTGAACATGGATTGCATCCATCCAAGGAGCTGAATGGTATTTTCGTAATTATGAAGAAAAACCTTGGCATTTCTAAAATGATTTTTCAACGGTCATAAAAAGCTTGGCATATGAAATGAACATCACAAGACCTCTATAAATTGCAGCAAGATGATCTTCATGAAATACACAACACATTGCATTAAAAAGATCAAAGATCTTAAAGCTTTTAAGAAGCAACATCCATCATATCTTCATACTTTCTACAATCCTACATTAGATCTTTGTTAATCTTTTGAGAAAGTATTTAGAATCAATCACTCTCATACCACATTTTAATTTCGACGTGAGATACACCTGGAAATATTTGAAATCTGATTGTAAGCTTGGTGAAGCTTAAGAATACACAAGTTGTAATCATCCTCTGTTTGAGGTTGATCTGTTTGAACATTAGTGAAATCTCACAAGGGTGTGAGGACTGGAAGTAGCCATCTTTGGGTGAACCAGTATAAAAACAGTGTGTGTCAATCTTATATTTCTCTTTCACTCTTTAGCTCAGTTCAAATCTGAAGGTTTTGAAAAAC
>NC_021163.2:36497708-36501496 GCF_000331145.2 Cicer arietinum | reverse complement strand
TAGAAAAATACACCTAACAGTGTAAGAGAAAAAGATCCAAAAATCTCTAAAACACTTCCTCGGGCATGCCATCCTCTGCAAGAGGATAGTTTTTAAAACACTTGAAAATTATTTTTAACAGCAAAATCCCTATTCAAACCCCCTTCTAGTGATATTTAGCTACGTCAATTGGCATCAGAGCAAGGTCCTCTAGAAAAATACACCTAATAGTGTAAGAGAAAAAGATCCAAAAATGTCTAAAGCTAAGTATATTCCTGAAGGAGGATCATTCAGCCGACCTCCCTACTTTGATGGTACAGATTACTACCACTGAAAAGGTAAGATGAGACTATTTCTCATATCACAAGAAAGGATAAGAGGCCAATGGTGACTGCCATTACAGAAGCAAGAGACTTGACCAACATGAAATTGGAAGATCTAGTTGGTACTCTAAGAGCTCATGAACCATTGTTGCTGGCTGACAAACCTAGCAGAAAAGGAAAAATGATTGCGCTAAAAACAAGCCAAGCAGAAAGTTCATCCTTCAAGAAGACGGAAGAGGTCGTGAAAAAGGAAAGCTCGGAGTATCCTCTATCTGAGGAAGAGGAGGACGAACTGGCTCTAATTTCCAGAAGAATCCAAAGGATGATAAATCGAAGAGGACAAGATAGAAGATCTCCTCAAAAAGAAAAAACTGACAAAAGTCAGATAACTTGTTTTGGATGCAACAAGATGGGACACTACAAAACTGAGTGTCCTCTCAACAAAAGGAACTCAAGAAGACTTCCCTACAAAAACAAATCCATGATGATTACTTGGGATGATAGTGACGAGTCATCTTCTGAGCAAGAAAAGGATGAAGAAGCCAACCTATGTCTTATGGCAAAATCAGAAACTGAAAAAGTAAGTATTTCAGAACTATGTCCTTCTTGTGAACAATTAGAAATTGAATTTGACAATATTTTAAATGACTCAAATACTTTATCTCATAAATGTGGTTTTCTCAACAATCAACTTTATGAAATAAAGAAACTCAATGAGGAACTTCAAGCCAAGAATGAGAAGTATGAAAAAATTATTCTAGATTTGCAGTTATCTCATGAGAAATTATCTGTGCAGCAAGCACTTTTAAATAAAAAGAATGTCAGAATTCACCCTCCAGAAGAGGACACAGAAAAGGAAATTTTAAAAGTAGAAGTTGAAGAACTAAAAAATGACATTACCAACTTTGTTAAATCTACTGAAACTTTTCAAAAGATAATGGAATCTCAATCTGGAATATTTGACAAAGCTGGTATTGGCTTTAAAAGTTCTCAAAAACAAAAATTGTATGAAAATTTTTTCTTGCCTAAAAAACAAGAGGATAGGCTAAAATGCACTTTTTGCAAAAAAACTTGGGCACACTTTCAAAATCTGTTACGCTAAGAAGAAAACTGAAAATATAAAGAAATGATGTTCATTTTGTGGTAAACATGGGCACCATGATTCTATTTGTTATCACAAAATAAAAATCCTCACAAGAGGAAAAACTAACCAACAAGGACCCAATGCTATATGGGTACCTAAGTTACTTTTAAACCCTAACACAGGTTCATCCTCTGATCAACAAAAGAAAGCCTTGGTACTTGGACAGTGGTTGCTCAAGGCATATGACAGGAGATAAGCATTGCTTTATTTCCTTGGAGATAAAGGATGGAGGATTAATCACATTTGGTAACAATGATAAAGCTAAAATAAAAGGTACATGTATTATTGGTAAAAATAATTATGCTAAAATTGAAAATGTTCAGTATATGGATGGTCTAAAACATAACTTGCTAAGCATTAGTCAATTATGTGATAGCGGTTTTGAAGTCATTTTTAAGCCTACTCTATGTGAAGTTAAACATTCATCCTCGGGTAGAGTTTTCTTTCTCTGGTTTTAGAAAAAAGAATTTATATGAACTTTATCTGGATGATTTTCCAACTGAATCTTGTTTTGTATCCATTGATAAAGATAAATGGATTTGGCACAAAAGAGTTGGTCATACAAGCTTAAAAACTATTTCTAATTTATCAAAGTTAGAATTAGTTAAAGGTCTTCCAAAAATTAATTTTGAGAAAGACAAAGTTTGTGAAGCTTGTGTTAAAGGAAAACAAGTTAAAAGTAGCTTTCACTCAAAAAATATTGTTTCAACAAAACATCCTCTTGAACTTATTCATATTGACCTTTTTGGTCCCATCAAAACTCCAAGTCTTATTGGTAAAAGATATGGCTTTGTTATTGTTGACGATTTCTCTCGTTTTACTTGGGTTTTATTTTTGAAACATAAAGATGAAGCCTTTGAGGCGTTCCACCATTTTTGCAAAAAGATTCAAAATGAAAATGGATCAAAAATTGTCTAGGTGAGAAGTGACCATGGGGGTGAATTTGAAAATGAATCCTTTAAAAATCTTTGTGATGAAAATGACATTTCTCACAACTTTTCTTGTCCAAGAACTCCCCAACAAAATGGGGTTGTTGAAAGGAAAAATAGAACTTTACAAGAAATGGCTAGAACCATTTTAAATGAAGCCAACATTGAAAAATACTTTTGGGCTGAAGCCATTAACACTTCTTGTTATGTTTCTAATCGTGCATCCATTAGAAAATTTTTGAACAAAACTCCATACGAACTATGGAAAGGGACAAAACCAAATATTTCCTATTTTCATATTTTTGGGTGCTATTGCTACATTCTTAATAATAAAGAAAATTTGGGAAAATTTGATCCAAAATATGATAAAGGAATTTTTCTAGGATACTCCACAACGTCAAAAGGTTATATAATAGATAATCTTAGGACTCAAACTGTGGAAGAATCCATGCATGTTATTTTTGATGAGTTTGATGACTTGTGTTTAGAAAAAATGGATAAAAATGAAGAAGATGAACCTTCATCCTCTCGAGTACCCGGTCCGCATGAAGAGGATGAGTCTGAACCAAGTCTGAACCAACCTCACAGCAACCTCCAAGAGGATGGAGAACAGTCACACATCATCCTCCAGATCTCATCATTGGGAATACTGAAGATGGTGTTAGAACCAGAAACTCTCTAAGGGAAAACACTACCAACATGGCCATGATATCACAAGTTGAACCCAAAACGATTGATCAAGCTATTGGTGACAAATCATGGGTTAAAGCTATGATGGAAGAACTCTCACAATTTGAAAGAAACAAGGTATGGAATCTTGTACCCCATCCTATGGACAAATCTATTATTGGGACTAAATGGATATTTAGAAAGAAACTAAATGAGGATGGAGAAGTCATTAGAAATAAAGCAAGACTAGTGGCACAAGGGTACAATCAACAAGAAGAAATTGATTATGATGAAATGTTTGCACCCGTAGCAAGACTTGAAGCAATAAGAATCCTCTTAGCTTATGCTACTCATAAAGGTATAAAACTATTTCAAATGGATGTCAAAAGTGCCTTTTTGAATGGATTCTTAAATGAAGAAGTGTATGTTCGTCAACCTCCCAATTTTGAGGATAAGAAGAGGTCGAACCATGTGTTCAAACTCTCAAAAGCTCTTTATGGCTTAAAGCAAGCTCCTCGAGCTTGGTATGAGAGGTTAAGTTCTTTTCTAAAAGAAAATGGATTCATTAGGGGTCAAATTGATACTACTCTTTTCAAGAAGACTCTTAAAAAAGATTTATTGATTGTTCAAATATATGTCGATGACATAATATTTGGATCCACAAATGAAATGATGTGCAAAGATTTCTCCAACCTCATGCAAAATGAGTTTGAGATGAGTATGATGGGAGAATTAAAATTCTTC
>NC_021163.2:36485043-36490399 GCF_000331145.2 Cicer arietinum | reverse complement strand
TTTTTTTAATACACAAGTTAAATGGTTTCAAACCCAATGCTTATGTTCTGTAACATAGGGGGAGAAATTATTTTTCTGCCTTTTTGTCTTAAATGACAAAGGGGGAGAACAATTATAACTTGATGAACTGCTTATGCTTATATTGTTTTGATTTTTTTTCTGATAATGTATGTTGTATTAATGTATGTTGTATTAATATGATCTGATCTGATATGTTCTGATACATGCTCTACATGCTCTGATCTGATCAACAATAATTTTATGATGCTATTAAATGAATGTCTGAAACTGCTCAAGTTACAATTTGGTTGAATTGTCAATTATGCCAAAAAGGGGGAGATTGTTGGATTTTGATCCTTTGATTCCTAATTTTGACATA
This sequence comes from Cicer arietinum, assembly GCF_000331145.2. Classification (NCBI taxonomy): domain Eukaryota; kingdom Viridiplantae; phylum Streptophyta; class Magnoliopsida; order Fabales; family Fabaceae; genus Cicer; species Cicer arietinum. The sequence continues at coordinate 36,490,020 of NC_021163.2, read as the reverse complement.
ATTAATAATTCAACAATGTTCATACAATGCATGATAAATCTAATATTTGAATTGAGCAAGATTTCAGGAACCATAATCAAACCCTACACACTTGGATCAAATTGCTTGGAACACAAGAAATCAACAAAAGTTGAATTCTGAATATGTAAATCGATTGGGAAATCGATTTCATAACAAGGGTGTAAGGAAATCTTAAGTGTTTGTGAATGTGCAATCGATTAGGCAATCGATTAGCTTAATTAAAAATGAAAACTGCACAAGTCAGTAGCCTCTGATTTGGAGGAAATCGATTGGTAAATCGATTGAACATTTCACAAATCAAACCTGATGGTAACACATCGATTGGTAAATCGATTGGATGAGTCACAGTGGCACTCCAGTGCTGAGGGAATCGATTGGCAAATCGATTGACAAAGTATCATTTGAAAAATGACCTCACCTGTGACAAATACAATCGATTGGACAATCTATTGTTAACACTTTATTTTGATAAAGTTTGGTTGCAATCGATTGGGAAATCGATTGAACTAAACACCAGGTAAAAACTTTTCAGGAACATGCTATCAAAGCGATTGACAAGTCGATTGATATCAAAAAGCTGAGTCACTGTTTTGAGTTAAATCGATTGGCAAATCGATTGACAAAGTATCATTTGAAAAATGACCTCACCTGTGACAAATACAATCGATTGGACAATCTATTGTTAACACTTTCAATTTTGATAAAGTTTGGTTGCAATCGATTTGGAAATCGATTGAACTAAACACCAGGTAAAAACTTTTCAGGAACATGCTATTAAATCGATTGGCAAATCGATTGACATCAAAAACTTGAGCCACTGTTTTGAAAACAATCGATTGGCAAATCGATTGAAATAAACTTGTTGAAAACACAGTGAACTCTGAGATTGTGACCAAATCGACTCCGTGGTTTTATACATCGACTCTGAAGTTTGGCAAATCGATTGAGTAATCGATTGAAAATAGCTTTATTAAAACAGTTTCCCAGAAATCGATTAGGCAATCGATTTATACAGGTCTGGACATGTTCTACTGAAAAGTGTTGTTTTAAAGAATCGATTGGTAAATCGATTAGCTTGTATAGTTTCAAGATTAAAGAAAACCAAGATCGCGATAATCGATTGGCAAATCGATTTAGCACCTTTTATAACTTTACAAAATCGATTGGGAAATCGATTTCGTAGTTGGTTTTTCAGAAACTATATAAACTATCTTTCAATCTTTATTCATATAACAATTCATAACTTTCATAATTTCTCATAGTGCTCTTAACGGTTCATGGCAACAAACTAACAACTTCATAATTGTGATTACAGATCTCAATACGTTTTGTTGACAATCTAAGAGAAATGATAATGTGCTCATGAACAAGGCTTGAATATCCAGATTCGTGAGGAGCAACATTCATAAAGATTGAAGACTCTTTTGTTTTACATCTTTTATTCATTCTGTAATAAATCTTTGAAACGAATAGAACGCAAGAAAAGCCAGCTTGAAACTGGTGGCTACTTTCTTGGTTGAGAGGGCTCAACAAGAAAGAGTCGTACTTTGATTCTGTGATAGGCTGCTGAGTGTCTACAGGGATCAGAGGGTATTCAATAGAAAAGACACAATTAGAGATTGATAGGTTTCAGGGAGGAAACTGGAAAATCTTTGTAATTGATTCTTTCTATTGAAGGAGAAGAAAATCTGAAATCCGATTGGATTTTCAGGACTGGACGTAGGTTGTTGTGGAACAACCGAACCAGGATAAATCTCTGTGTCTTCTTCTCTAACTCTCTCTCTTTAAATTTCTATATTGCTAACTTTGCATGCCTATATTGATAACTTTGCAAGCCTCCAAAAAGAAATTCCGCTGTGCACTTGATACTGATTAATTTTGTAACGAAACTGATATATTTTCTGTTATTGCGAGGTCACTGATACCAACAGAAGGAACTCCAATATCTAAAAAAGAGTATAGAGGGATGATTGGATCCTTGCTATATTTAACAACCAGTAGACCAGACATTGTCTTTGCAGTCGGTCTTTGTGCAAGATTTCAATCTTCTCCTAAAGAATCTCATCTTACTGCAGTAAAAAGGATTTTTAGATATCTTGTGGGCACTATCAATCTGGGAATTTGGTACAAAAAATGTTCAAATCTTGATCTCACTGCTTATTGTGATGCCGATTATGCTGGAGATAAAGTTGAAAGGAAGAGCACAAGCGGAGCTTGCCAACTTCTGGGTAAATCTCTAATAAGTTGGTCATGCAAAAAACAAAGTACTATTGCTCTTTCAACTACAGAGGCTGAATATGTATCTGCTGCTCAATGTTGCTCACAACTACTATGGATAAAGAATCAACTAGAGGATTACTCATTAAGGTACACAAAAATCCCCATCCTCTGTGATAATACAAGTGTCATTAATCTTTCTAAAAATCTCATTCAACATTCAAGATCTAAGCATATTGAAATTAAACATCATTTTATAAGAGATCATGTTCAAAAGGGAGATATAGAATTAATTTTCATTGACACTGAAAATCAATTGGCTAATATTTTTACCAAACCTCTCCAGGAGGATCGGTTTAAATACATCTTAGAAGAACTCTCCATCATAAATTTTTCCAAAGTTATTTACATATTTTAATTCTGTTATTTTCTGTTTTAGTTTTAGTTTTAATTTTTATTTTTCATTTTTATTTTTATTTTTTTTTTAAATTTTATTTGGGTCAATATAATAGCAAAATCTGATCCCTCAAATAAAGTCTAAAAATTAGAGGATAGGAAAACCAAAAGAGGACTCTATGTACTTTTTAGTGAAAACTTCCTCTTGACAAGTTAGTCAAGGAATGCGCATGCCTCTCTTTTTCCATTGGTCAAATGGATGGCACGTTTTGCATACTTCCTATCCCTCAGTAAATGCGCAGACTGCATTAAATGCAGTTCATCATGATTCCCTCATAATCATCATTACTCTCCATCAACGGCTTTTCTTTCTCTTCTCTCTCTCACGCTTTTAATTTTTTTTATTATTTTCTCTCTCCTTTTTTAATTTCTTTCTCTCTCCATCATTCAATCAGATTTTTCTCTCTCACGTTTTCAACTTCCCACTCACGTTACATATCACAACTTTCTCTCTCTCTCATTTATTATTTTTCTCTCTTCTTTTATTACTTTCTCTCTCCGTTTTTATTTCTTTCTCTCTCTCAATTAATCGTTTCTCTCTCTCAATTAATCAGTTTCCTTTCTCTCTCTCTTCACCACGAACTCCCTTTCAACATTCTCAAACTATTCCCTTATGTTTCCTCTTCTCAACAAAAATGGCACGCATCAAAACTACAGCCAAGAGAAAAATGTCATCGTTTGATCCGGAAACAGACTCACAAAACTATTCAAGCTCTGAATCCGCTGGCCAATGAATAAAACACAACTTTGTCTCTCCTCCTCGGGTACCTCCTCAACCTCCTTCTCAAAAAACAAAAAAACCCTCATCTTCAAAACCCAGTGCCTCGACTAGAAGATCAACAAGAGTTCAGTCTGAGGTTGTCTCTTCAAGCAAAAAGGTTCCTCAGGACTTTACTGTTCATGTGGTTGATTCGGACGATTCCAAAGGAAATACCTCGGCTTCATCGATCCCTAAATCATCTTCCAAACCTTCCACTCCAAAAAGGTCAAAAACTAAATCGACTGAACAGGGTAAACCTACTCCAAAGAAATTTCGTTAATCCAAAACAACTTATGTTACTCTTTTTGACTCCAAAGATTCAGAGGAAAATTATTCCTCAAAATGGATAGACAAATATGTGGTTCATGGCAAGCACATTGACCTAATTAATTTGAAAAATGGTGGCTTTAACGTTGAAGAAGTGTTTGATAAGTTAGGATGGACCTCATTTTTTAGAGTAAATGAACCACAATACCCACGGCTGGTAAAGACATTCTATGCTGCATGCAATGGCTGTAAAGGAAGCCCTGGTTTCCGTTTTGTACTTAAAGGAGTACACTTGGAAGTAAACCCCACTACATTATGCAAAATCCTTGACCTACAAGATGTTGGAGCTCACTGTTTTGCTGAAACTTGGTATATGCAATATTTGATCACTCGAACTTCCGTTCTTCAAAACATCCTGATAGATCCTTGTAAACCTCTCGTAGCTTCAAACCTTCCTCCTATGTGTCGGATTTTTCGCAACATTTGTGTTCACTCAATAGTACCTCGAGCTGGGAGCTTTGAAAAGGTCACCGAACTTGATATTCTTCATCATCTGTTGACTGGAACACCCCTTCATTTGGTCAATATCATATTTAGCTACATGTTGAATGCTGCCATTGTGGGTCGATCAGCTCCCTATGGGATGATCTTGACCAAAATCTTTAAATTCTTTAAGGTACCTCTTGATGATGAAGAAAGTATTCAGTGCAATAACTTCTTTTCTATGAAAAATATCAAACAAATGCGCATTGATCTGCCTAAACAAACCCCCACCTCAAGGAAGAAGAAATCTGCCTCAAAGAAACAGAAGTCTGCCTCTCCACTATCTCATTCTCGCACCTCCACTTCCTTATTTAACTCCGCTGGCTCAACACTTCCTCAATCTCCACAAGTTAATAAAAATCCCTCAACCCATACTGCCGCTCCTTCAGTTGAGGATGCAGTTGAAGAAAATCCTCCACAATGTGCGGAGGATGGTGAAGACTTATTCTTTGATCTGAACGTATCATATGATCACCATTCTTCAAAGAGCCCTCATAGGAACATGCCTACGGAAGAATCCACTTTACCATCTCAAGTAAGTCTAAACTCTTCTCCTATTTCTCCAAATATTGCTTCATCTAATTCTGATCCAGATTTACAAGAAAAATCCAAATCTCCTTTGGCTCAACATTTTGAAAATTTCTCCAAGGATAAGGCTAAAAGTTCACAAACCAAAAGTGCACGTGATGATTCAACAACCAACATGAAATCGG
>NC_021163.2:36455066-36485017 GCF_000331145.2 Cicer arietinum | reverse complement strand
GTTTTTAAAGCTACTAAAGACCATTAGGAAAGACCAAAAGAAATTGTTGGTTAACTTTTCTCACTTTCAAAAAACCATTGCTCAGTTTGGACTCATTCTGGAATGGGTTACCAAACACTTGGGTTCATCTGCTGCTGCCAATAACCAACCTCCTGTACTGTCGGCCCAGTTCTCCTTTGTCCCCAACTCTACATCTTCATCATCTGAAGATTCATCTTCTGTTGAATGACTCTGTTTTATATTTTTATACTTTTTGATGTTGACTTAATTCAGGGGGAGTCAGATTATGGATTATATTTTGTCTTATGTTGGTTAACTCTTTGGTATTTTGTTTAAACTCAAATTATGGTTGCTGATATTATGGTTTTAATTCATGAACCTATGGTATTTTGTTTCAATTGCTAGAACTTATTTTAGGTGTTAATGAATGTTCTATTTACCTCAATATTGCATAATTTCAAAAAATTGCTTTTACTTGAATGTTAAAAGGGAAAATTTCAAAATTATCACTTGTATGATTGAGGGGGAGTTTAATTATTTTATTCTTACATAAAACAAAAATCATAATCTAAAGAATTTTGTCATCATCAAAAAGGGGGAGATTGTTGAGACAAAATCTCTCTCAATTGGTTTTAATGATAAGAAAATTAATTAAAAGATTATGATTGAGGTTAATGACTAATCTGTGCTTTTGAGTGTATTCATATAAGAAAACAAGTTATTATTCATTAAGGCAAAGAGAAGAAAATTCTGAGCTAAATGTTAAGTATGGAAAATGCCGAGGATGGCCTCACGATCTGGTGAAACTGCACTTATGCATCCTTGCTGATTTGAATTCATTAAACAAAGGCATAATAGTATTAAAGAATGAATTATTTGAATTCATTCAACAAAGGCAGAATAGTATTAAAGAATGAATTGTTTGATTCATTCAATAAAGGCAAAATACTATTAAAGAATGAATAAAGAAAAGCTTTTGAAGAAAAGGAGCAAGAAAGGCAAAAGAAAGGTACGAGGAAGGATTACACTAGCATGTGCCTATAGTCAACATCTTGAAAAGCATCCCAACACTTTATGAAAACAACCCATCATGTCATAGGCAAAGGCTACATGTACTCTTGTGTGATTTAAAAAGATTATAAAGTCAATCTTCAAAAAGGTAACAACAAACAAGTCCAAAATAAATTGCTCACATGTCTTAAGGCAAGGAAAGAAGAAAAGGACTTCACACGTGAAGCCTTTACAAAGCTTTGAAGAAAGGAATGAAAAGGACATCACATGTTCTTACAAGCATTAAATGAAGGAAAGAGAAAAAGTTCACATGTGAAGCTTTTTCAAGGCATTGAAGAAAGGAGAACGAAAATGACTTCACATAAACTTCAAACATTAAAGAAAGGAAAGAGAAAAGGACAGCATGTGTCCCCAAGTACCTAGGAAATCTGCTACCTCGTACTTGAACATGGATTGCATCCATCCAAGGAGCTGAATGTCATTTTCGTAATTATGAAGAAAAACCTTGCCATTTCTAAAATGGATTTTCCAACGGTCATAAAAAGCTTGGCATATGAAATGAACATCACAAGACCTCTATAAATTGCAGCAAGCTGATCTTCATGAAATACACAACACATTGCATTAAAAAGATCAAAGATCTTAAAGCTTTTAAGAAGCAACATCCATCGTATCTTCATACTTTCTACAATCCTACATTAGATCTTTGTTAATCTTTTGAGAAAGTATTTAGAATCAATCACTCTCATACCACATTGTAATTTCCACGTGAGATACACCTGGAAATATTTGAAATCTGATTGTAAGCTTGGTGAAGCTTAAGAATACACAAGTTGTAATCATCCTCTGTCTGAGGTTGATGTGTTTAAACATTAGTGAAATCTCACAAGGGTGTGAGGACTGGAAGTAGCCATCTTTGGATGAACCATTATAAAAACAGTGTGTGTCAATCTTATATTTCTCTTTCACTCTTTAGCTCAGTTCAAATCTGAAGGTTTTGAAAAACCCATCCTCGAGCTTGCCATCCTCTGCAAGAGGATAGTTTTTAAAACACTTGAAAATTATTTTTAACAGCAAAATCCCTATTCAACCCCCCTTCTAGTGATATTTAGCTACATCACTAAGATTTATGAAAACGAAGTTAAACGTGGGGCAACTATTATGCAAAAGGTCATCAAAGAAAGTAAGTAATGGAATTAAATTTGAGCTATACTATACTTTGTTTAGAATATATTTTTTATCTTCTTTGAAAGCATGCACTTATTCTATGAGTTTATTAGCTGGGATGGAATCAAAGTGGCCAACCAATTGAGCCCAATAGTTCAATGATGGTAAGTTACATTAGGACAGTTGTTCGTCAAAATATCCCAATAACAATTGATGATTGGAAAGATAAAGCTTTGAAGGATGCCAAAAATATATTGTGAAATAATATACAAGTAACTTTTTTACTCCACTTTTTTGTTACTTACAATTTTTACTCCACTTGGTAAGGTATTTAATGTTCCTGAATATTTTGGCCGTGTGAAGGATAAAGGATTTGGCATAACTCCAAAAAGCTATTTTTCATATGAGAAGCACACAAATCCATCTAACGAGGAAGTACTAGATAAGCTGAAGATTCTAACAGAGAAAGTTGCATATTTGGTAAAAAAGAATAAGGAAAAGCAACTTCCAGAGTTCAAAATAAATCTGCCAAAGTTCAAAAACTTGATCATGGAAAATTAGTTGTTGCTCCTAAAATAAGTCATCCACGCCTTTCTCGATTTGGTTCGTGTCTTGACATACAAGCAAAAAGGAATATGGAGAACAATGATACACATATCATACACATGGAGAAAGTTATTTTTGGAGATGAGTATGAATAATTACTTAATAAAGAGTACATATATGAACTTCTCAATCATAATGAGCTGAGTGCTAATGTCATCGGCATATCCATCAGGTAATGTAAATTACTTTATTTAAGATAAAAATAATTTTTCATTGCATCACTGTCACATTTATTGGTTATTAATCTAATTTTATATTTTCAAGGAACGTATTTGTATGAAAAGTTGGTGTGCATGCACAAATTGACAGATATATTTTCATTCTTATCTCCCCGTAAGCTATCCATGTTTAAACTTAATCTAGTTAACGTAAAAAAAATATGTCGTTGGTATACTTTTGTAAAATAAAGAGAAGGATAAGTTGTTTTTTTGCGCCATATAATTCAGGGTAATTAGATATTCTTTATCTATATCTTTTTAATTTATGATACTTTATCAGTTATATAAATAAATTTGTCAACCAAATTTTTGTTGTTGTAGGCAACATTGGGTGTTGTTTGCCATAAATGCCACATATGAAATTATATACTATTTAGATCCATTGCACGATTGATCATAGCATTTAGACACATGTTCCTAACTTTTAAGTTTGGTATTTTAAAAGCTCTGTATAGCTGAGAATAATATTTTTAGTTTGTTTCTAAACTTTGGGTCGAATTTGAATTAAAATTTTATTATTTGTATTTTAACTCTTGTTTGCTCTGTAGACTATAACTTGAGCTCTGTATATTAGATTGGCGCATACGAGCAGGCGTTGAAAAGCTAAAACTCAGATCTACAACTTTTGTTTTGGAATAAAAGCCCGATGCTGAACTTTACTAGGCCTAAATTATAGATTTCGTAATCTAGACTTTTGTAATAATTTTAAATAGCGGGTCACTTGTTTTTCTAAACCTTAAACCCTGAAGACCAATATCGAGTACTATATATTGGCAATTTTGTTTCTTTTCTACGGAGGAAATATTAGGATTTAGATTGCTACAAGAAATAAACAGTTTTTATTTTAATTTCATAAAAGGCTAATTTTATAAGATTATTCCACGAGTTCAGAGTTTTATCAACACCTTGAGATTCAGGTTACACTGTCAATCTCGATTCATGATTATATTCTTGTTTATTTGATTATATTGATATTCTGATTGCTTAAATTGAATTTCAATAGGATCAATTAAGTTTATTTGAAAATAATTTAGTTTCGGTTTCTAATTTAATTGAATTATAATTTTGCGACGCTTGATCGTTAATTGTAATATTTTGATGATTGTGATGTTTAATCCAATCAAAGAAACTGAATTCTATAGTCAAATAAGAATAGAATCACAAATTAGAAATTAAACTCATTGATAGAATATGTGATAGGTCTGAAACTCGAATAAGTGGATTAATCGTTTTGCTCATATGTTAAATCAAAAATCTAAAAAAAAAACCCTTTTTAATTTTAACTTTCAAATCAATTATTATTATTATATCAGAATTCCTTCGAAACGATTCGAGTTATTACCTCTATTAAATTTTTATCAATTGTATTTGACTCGTTATCGACAACGAATCAAATTGGCCCGTTGTTGGGGACTCTCTGATAACAATATTAATCGATATTGACCCTGTTTTTAGGGGACTGTCTCGGATTGCTCTGAAATTTCAGCAGAAAATCAGAAGAAAAAAATATCAAGGAATAGGACTCTTGGATAAGTATCTTATTGAGGATGCGACGCTCAAAATCCCAAATTCCTTCATTTAGACCATTTTTTCAATTATTTGAATTTTTCATATTCTCCAAAAATTCCAAAAAAAAAAAATTTGTGTTGCCTTTATTGGATTTTTAGAAATTTTTGGTTATATTTTTATATTTTTTGGATTTTATTTGATAGGATTTTCGATATTTCACTTCAATTTTAGCAATAGGGACATTGTTGGAATTTTCAGAATTGTGTTTTTTTTATTGCATTGTTATGATGATGCATGACTAGGGATAGTTCTGTAAATCTGCATTCTCTTGAACCTCAAATAGATATGACATTTCATTTATGTCGTAGACTTAATAGAGCTGCTAGTGTTAACGAGTCAGAGTCAGATAGTGAAAGTGACAACTTGATGCAAAATATGGATGATGCGAATAATATAACCTTAAGACAACTTGCTGCACCTAATGTCAATTATAATGCATTGTGTATCACATATCCTGAAGTTATTGTACCATTTGAACTTAAATTTGGTTTAATACACTTGCTTCCAAAGTTTAATGGTCTTGCAAGTGAGGATCCCCACAAACACTTGAAGGAATTCCATGTTGTGTGTTCTACCATGAAGCCTCAAGGAGTCACATAAGACCATATTAAGCTGATAGCCTTCCCATTTTCACTCCAAGATGCTGCCTGGTTATACTACCTTCAACCAGGTTCTGTTACAAGTTGGAAAGATCTCAAGATATTGTTTCTAAAAAAATTCTTCCCTGCCTCAAGAGCTGCTTCAATCAGAAAAGAAATATGTGGCATCAGGTAGATTGACAGGGAATCATTACATGAGTATTGGGAGAGATTTAAGAAATTAGTTTCTAGTTGTCCTCATCACCAGATTTCTGACCAATTGCTCATCCAATATTTTTATGAAGGCTTGCTACTGATGGATAAAAGCATTTGGGATGCTGCTAGTGGGGGAGCACTTGTCGATAAGACCCCAGAAGCGGCAAAGGCTTTGATTGAGAACATGTTCATTAATTCTCAGCAGTTTACAACTAGAAGCAATTCAGCAGTGTTGACAAGGGGTGTGAGTGAAATGCAAACTTCTTTCCACAAGAATTTAGAAGGCAGACTTGATGAGCTTACATGTTTAGTAAAAAAATTGGCAATAGGTAAAACCTAAGCAGTGGTCTGTGGTATTTGAACTTCTCTAGAGCATGCTACAGATTCATGTCCTACATTGCAAAAAGTTCCAATTGCTGATGCTCCTCAAGCATATGCAGCAAATATATACAATCCTTAAACCAACTATGATTTGTCATCTAACAGGTAAAATTGTGGTTGGAGAAACCATCCCAACCTGAGATGGGGGAATTCATCTGCACAATAGCAACCTAGGCAGCAGCAGCAACAACAAAATGTTCCACAATAGCAAAACAATGCACCTTCATTAGAAGACCTCATTAAACAGATGGTTGTCTAGAATCTCCAATTTCAACAAAGAACAGATTCCACCATTCAAAATTTGGAAACAAAGATTGGTCAGCTAGCCACTTCAATTAATCAATTGCAGACTCAGGGGTCAAATCAATTGCCTGCACATTCAGAGGTAAATCCAAATGCTCCCAATGTTAGTGCAATTACATTGAGGTCTGGGAAAGCTGTTGAAATACCAAAGGTACCTGAAACTGCATTGAAAAATAACAAGGTTGCTGAGGACACTTTGATACCTAAAACTGTTGATGTTGAGCAAAATATACCACTTTATTTTCCTCAAAGGGCAGTGAAGACTAAGAAAATGGACGAGGCAGATAATGACAAGGAGATCTTGGATACATTTAGGAAGGTGGAAGTGAACATTCCCCACCTTAAAGCAATTAAACAGATTCCAAGATATGCAAAATTTCTAAAAGATTTATGCACACACAAGAGAAGGTTAAAAGGTAATGAAAGGGTAAACAAGGGGCGAAATGTTTCAGCGTTCATTTAGCCCATGCCTCAGAAATGCAAAGATCTAGGAACTTTTTCCATTCCATGTACCATAGATAATAGTCAATTTGAAAATGCTATGTTAGATTTAGGAGCTTCCATTATGGTTATGCCTAAATCTATTTTTAACTCTCTTGCTCTTGTACCTTTACAGAGTACATGTGTTACCATTCAATTGGTGAACAAGAACAATGCTCGTCCTACTAGACTTGTGGACGATGTACTTGTTTGAGTTAATGAATTGATATTTCCTGCAGATTTTTACATTCTGGACATGGAGGGAGATAATAAGTCCAATATGGCGCCTATTATCTTATGCATACAATTCTTGAAAACTGCTATAACAAAAATTGATGTGCATGCTGGAACTCTATCCATGGAATTTGGTGATAGCATTGTAAAATTTAACATTTTTGATGCTATGAAACACCCCATGGAAGAGCATTCTATTTTTCAAATTGAATTGCTTGTTGATTTGGTTGATGTCACTTACCTCGATATGTTTGCTACTGATTTTCCTTCATTGTCTGGTTTTGATGATACTTATACTTGTGAATTCTGTACAGATACTCAATTGTGCTCTATGTGTGCTGAGATCGAAGTTGTCTTACAAGTTCATCATTGTGCTAATATTGATATTTCTACTAACAAAATTTATTTTGCAGACTTAACTTCGGCCACTAGTGTTGTTCCCTCCATTGAACAACCACCGACTATAAAGCTTAAACCACTTTCTGAAAATTTGAAATATGCATATTTAGAAGGAAGTGGCAAGTTATCTATGATTATTTCATCCAACCTTGAAGATGAACAGGAAGAGAAGCTATTGTAGATTTTCAGCAAACACAGGAAGGCAATCAGATGGACCTAGGCTGATATTCCTGGTATTAGTCCATACATGTGTATGCATAGGATACTATTGGAGGATGGGGTAAAATCAGTCAGGAAACCCCAAAGGCGACTTACCCATTACTTTTGGATGTTGTAAAAAAGGAAGTGACAAAGATCTTGCAAGCAGACATTATATACCCCATCTCTGATAGTGAATGGGTGAGCCCGGTGCAGGTAGTCCCTAAGAAAATTGGACTCATAGTGGTTAAAAATGAAAATAATGAACTTATCCCCCACACGAGTGCAAAACAGCTGGAGGGTATGCATCAATTATAGGAGACTAAACCAGGCAACTAGAAATGATCATTTTCCTTTACCATTCATTGACAAGATGCTTAAACGGTTGGCTGATAAGTCACGTTATTATTTTCTTGATGGTTTTTCTGGTTATTTTCAGATCCATATTGCACCAGAGGACCAAGAAAAGACCACGTTCACTTGCCCTTTCGGCACATTTGCCTAAAGGAGGATGCCCTTTGGCCTATGCAATGCTTCTGGCACTTTCCAACGTTGCATGATTAGTATTTTCTCTGACTTGATAGAAAATTGTATTGAAGTTTTCATGGATGATTTTACTGTGTATGGTTCCTCATTTGATGCATGCTTCAACAATTTAGATAGAGTTTTGCATAGATGTATTGAAACTAACCTTGTGCTGAATTAGGAAAAATGTCATTTTATGGTTGAACAATGCATAGTTTTGGGACATGTGATCTCTAAAAATGGGATAAAAGTGGATCCTGCGAAAATTGATGTGATTTCTAATTTGTCTTACCCATCTTGTAACCTCGAGATTCGTTCTTTTCTTGGACATGCAGGTTTCTATAGACACTTTATCAATGATTTCAGCAAGATAGCTCTTCTGTTGTCAAATTTGTTGCAAAAAGATGTCAGTTTCACCTTCGATGACAAATGCAAGAAGTCCTTGGATTTCTTAAAGGTAGCACTGACCTCTACTCCTATAATTCAGCCACCCAATTGGACCTTCCCTTTTGAAATTATGTGTGATGCATCCAACTATACAGTAGGAGCAGTCCTTGCACAAAGGGTTGATTTGATGTTCTTGCTGAAGAAACCAAAAGCAAAACAAAGATTGATCTGGTGGATGTTGTTACTCCAAGAATTTGATTTAGAGATTAAAGATAAGAGTGGAGCTGAAAATTTGGTGGCAAATCATTTGGGCAGAATAGAAATGGATGAGGAGTCCATCCCCATTCAAGATGACTTCTCTAATGAGCAATTGTTACACTTGTGTGAGGTAACTCCTTGGTTTGCTAATTTAGTTAATTATCTAGTTGCTGGAGTCTTTCCTGCAGATGCATCCAGAACATAAATACACAAACTTAAAAGTGATGTCAAATTCTATGTGTGGGATGATCCATATATGTGGAAATTATGTAGTGACCAGGTGATTAGGCGATGTGTTTCCCACCATGAGGCTCAATCCATTCTTCATTTATGTCAAGCCTCTTAAGTTGGGGGACATTTTGGTCCTCAACGAACAGAAAGAAAAGTCTTAAACTCGAGTTTCTTTTGGCCCACTTTGTTTAAAGATGCTTTTGAGACTTACAAAACTTGTGAACAATGCCAAATAGTAGGAACAACAATCACTCATAGGAGTGAGATGCCTCAACAACCTATGCTTTTCTGTGAAGTATTTGATGTGTGGGGCATTGACTTTATGGGCTCTTTTCCTGTATCTTTTGGTTTTATCTATATTTTACTAGTTGTTGATTATTTTTCGAAGTGGGTGGAAGCAATATCCATTAGGACTAATTAATGATTCTAAAGTTGTTGTAGGTTTTATCTGATCAAATATTTTTTGCAGGTTTGGAATACTCTAGGCCATCATAAGTGATCAAGGCACTCATTTTTGCAACCGCACCAAGGACGCTTTGCTTCAGAAGTATGGGGTTGTAAATAGAGTTTCTACACCTTATCATTTCCAAACTAATGGGCAAGCTGAAATCTCAAACAGGAAAATCAAATAGATCTTAGAAAAGATGGTGCAACCAAACAAGAAAGATTGGAGCCACCGACTTGAAGAAGCTCTTTGGGCTCATAGAACATCCTAGAAAATATAAATAGGGATGTCCCCTTATCGACTTGTGTTTGGTAAGACATGTCACCTCGAAGTGGAAGTAGAGCACTGTGCTTATTGGGCGGTCAAGAGTTGTAACCTTGAGATAGAGAAAGTAGGTTTGGAGAGAAAGCTTCAATTGCAATAACTTGAAGAGCTTAGACTTGAAGCTTATGAGAACTTTCGGTTCTTTAAGAAGAAAACTAAGTAGTTTCATGATAAGATGATTTATGGGAATAAATTTTCCATTTGCCAAAAAGTTTTATCGTTCAACTCCCGTCTAAAAGTTATGGTTGGGAAAATTCGATCGAAGTGGATTGCCAAAAAGTATCTAACTCAACATACTCTGAAAGTGATCTAACTAAAATAAAGGAAGACTGGTGTTAGTATGTGATCGAACTAAAAGTTATATAATTTATTAATAGGTGAGTTTCACATTGTAAACCATTATTGTATATTTTTGTGTGAACGAATCATTATTCTAATTAGTTTATTTTATTTTTTGTTATAGTAGGGTAAAGTAAGAAATTGTTGGGAAATCGGCATGTTGGAAATATCTACTAGCATGATATTTTTATTGTGAATATGTTGCTACTGATGTTGATAATAATACCGATGTAATTGAACTTCTTGTTGTGAATACATATTGTGAGTATGCTTGAATTAAAAAATTGCAATTGTGTCAATATATGCTTGATGAATATGATTTTGGAAAAGAATTGAAATCTCATTTAAAGACTCGTTTTTTTTTAAATGCCATGAAAGACCTGTTTATACAAACCAACATTTTACATTGCTTTTTAGAATAGATTTACAGCGCTTTTTAAAATGTACCTATTACGAAGCTTTTTTGAAAAAAACACTGTAAAACTAGTATAAGAATGCACCTATTACAGTGTTTCTTTAAGAAAATCGCTATAAAACTAGTATAAGAGAAGCATTTTACATTGCTTTTTAGAATAGATTTATAGCGTTTTTTAAAATGTACCCATTACATCATTTTTTTTATTTTTAAAAACACTGTAAAACTAATATAAGGATGCACCTATTACATCATTTTTTTAAGAAAAGCACTGTAAAACTAGTATAAGAAGCGCACTATATATGCACATATTACAACGCTTTTATAAGAAAAGTGTTGTAAAACTAGTCTAAGAGAAGTGTTGAGCACTATATATTGATATTACATCACTTTTTTTATTTTAAATAGCGCTATTGTATCTTTTAACAACACTAGATACTACAACGCTTAAAAGCGGTGTAAAATGCTATTTTTGGCGTAGTGTATGTAGACAATAATTACATGAGTAATGAAACTAAATAGGGCCATTGAATGAACTAAAACCATAAACCGTAACAGTAAAAGGAGTTTTGAGATAGCACATAGTAAAAGGGTTTCTCTAAGTCATCCCAAATTTGTCTCTCAAAATGTTGAACCTTGTGTGAGTGAGCGACTTGGTCAAACAATCTGTTAACTGATCGACTGAAGGCACATATGCCACAATGATTTCATTTTGTAAGACTTGATCACATATGTAATGAACATCGATCTCAATGTGTTTGGATTTGGTATGCATTATTCGATTAGAGGCCAATGCTTTGGCACTCAAGTTATCACACCATAAGATTGGCTTCCTAGGTAATGGTAATTTTAGTTTATTTAGGAGGGATCTGACCAATCTATATTAGTTGCAAGATCAGCTATAGCACAATATTTAGACTCTATGTTGGATCTAGACACAACCTTTTGTTCTCTTGAGGACAAAGAAATCAATGATTCTAATAGGAATACACATTATCTTGCCATGGATTTTGTGTCATCCACACTTGTGGCCACGTCAACATCTGAGAACCCTACTATATCTAAATCATTAGATGGCTTGATGTGTAAACAAAAGTTGAATGTTCCTTTGAGATATCTTAGTATCCTCTTTATCCCTTGTCGGTGATTTGTTTTAGGAGAGCTCATGTATTGGTTGAGTTTATTGACTGCAAAGGCAATATAAGGCATTGTGTTTGCCAAATATTATAGTGCACCTATGGCCTGCCTATACTTGGTTGGTTCAGCCATTGGTTCTCCTTCATTTGTGAACTGTCTTCTTGTTATCATAGGTGTTAGACAGGTTGATGCTTTCTCCATTTTGAGTTTCACCTATGTATTTTGATTGCCTCAGATACGTTCCTTTTGCATCTCTTTGAACTTCAATACCCAAAAAGTAGTGTAAATAACCAAGATCCTTTATGGAAAACACAATATTGAGTTGCTTGATGAAAAACTCTAAGAACTTGGTGTTGTTTCTTGTCACAATTATGTCATCTGCATAAATTATGTCTCTATGCATGAAGAGAGGAGTACCTTTTCACTAGAAGAAATTTTTGAGATTGTGTCACTCAAGCTGTGATGCTTGTGGAAGAAATGCTCTCACAATCTCTTTGCGATGATTCATTCGGCTATTTTCTTCAACCTCCGCAAACCTTTTAATGAAATTACATATGCGCCTCTCATTTTCTTAGTCCCGTGTTCTTTCTCCCCAGTCTCGTGCTCTCTTTCAACTCTCCTCCAAATCTTTATTCTCCAAATCATTCCAAATCTTCTTTTTACTTTGCTTAGTCTCGTGCATGAATCTCTCAAATCGTTCAAAATTATTATCTCTTCCCTCGTTGCTGCTCTTTGCTCGTTCCCAACTAAATTGTTTTTTTCTCCAAGTAACCCTATCTTTTTCTCCATTAAATTCTTACTGCAAGATACTACCCTTTTTTGTTTCTTTTTGAATTAAACCCTATTTTGATTCTAGATCAAACATTATTTTGTTTCTCTATGGGTTTTACTATATTTCTCTTTGTAATTTTGATGTGTATGTTTATCTTTTTCCCCCTACTCAATGATGAATGTTCCATGTCATTAGAACAACCCTGCAGAATCATATTCAACAAACCTTTTTCTACCTATTTTGTTTTTCAATGTGTGAATGTCTTCAACCCTATCTTTTTCTTCTATCTTTACATAACTTTTCCTATTGTATGAAATCTTCACATGGGGATGAAAATCAAGATTGACACACTTGTGGCAAAGAAATTCAGATAAGGGGTGATGGAATTTTTATTGATGAATCAACCATTAGATAGCCCAATTTGTGATCAAGGTGGAGAGTGTGATCTTCATGATCAATAATTGGCATTTGGCTCTAATCGTGGCCGGTTCACTGAAATGAAGATATCTATGATGGACAAAAATCTTGGGCCTTTCATGAAGATTTTGATGATGCGGTGCATTAAATGTACAAGGTTCAGTTTTCCTTACAAACTTGATTTTATCTTTGCTTACACATTTTGTCGTACATAGGAAATCAGAAATTTGTTGTGACTTTTTCTTCTAAAAGCCAATATCAAGTGCTCTAATAATTTATATTAATATTATGTTTATGATATTCTTGTAAGAATTAAGGACCTCCTTGAGTTGCATCCATTTTAAAAAAATGAAGCATTGATCATTCTTACAATATGATGATACTGTCTGAGGGAACTTGCAGGTTAACTTTATTTGCATAAGATGAAAATGACATTCTGGGGTGATAATTTAGTTTGACTTCATTATTTGTTTATTCAATCTCATGTCTGCTAAGGGCCAACAAAGGTTTCTTTTAATTTTTGGTCACTGAAATTTGGTAGCAATAGGTGTTAGAAATTTTATAAAACGCACCCTTCAACATTTGGTAGTTGTGCTCTTTTTGTTGTCAATTAAATGTTATATGTATTGTGAAACTATGTTATCTGAGTGCCTTAAAGGGGCCTGTTGGGAGTTGAAGGACATAGAGAGCATTGATGTTAGTGATGTAGTTGGGTTAAATATTCAAATTGATAATAGAGGACCTGAAGTCATGCACATTGTTCCTCGTCTAAACGAGGTTAGATTATAATGGAAATGTTTTATCAAACTATGTGTGGTTGCTAAAGCTTCAATTTTTCCCGTGGTTATTAACATTATTTAATTTATGCAAAAAAAAAAAAAAACCATGGTACAAAGTTTGTTGGTGCTTAAATACTATGAAGTGTTGTCTCGTGATAGTACAAATTAATTTTGAAAATAATTGTTATTCATTAACCTAATCTACAACTTATAGGAATTGATGATTTCCAAAAGATGATACCAATGAATCATTGACTTAATCTGATTACTTGGTTGTAGTTTTTTTTTTTTTTTTTGCATCACAATAGTACTATGACATAAGTAAGTTGATTTTCAAACTTTGTTCACTCACAACCTTTGAAACAAACTACACATGTTGTGTTTGGAAAACTGGTGTTGATTTTTTTTCTTTCTTACCTGATATCAATTTGATTACTTTCTATCACTAGCAATGACTCCATTGATGTGGGTTTTGACATGTAAGTATAAAAATAACCTAAATCTTTTACCTAACATAGAACAACATAATGTTTGATAGAATAATAAAACAATGTGTAGTCTTAGATAAAAAGGTATATATTATATCAGATTTTTACCTTCCATTGATATAAATTAGTTTTTTGTCTGAATATAAACAACTTTCACATGTTTAGTATACACCATTTTGTCTTTTCTATTTTTATTATCTATCATTGAAGATTATTAGTTTATAATGATCTACATATAATAAATTTTTGCTCTCCAATTTATAAGGCTCTACATCTAAAATTATCATTTAATGAAATGTATGAAGTATCAAATACTATTGAGTCCAAGTTTGTACCAAATACTCGTTCTTGAAGTATCAATCACTCTTGGCACAAATTGAAGGTACAAATTCATATATAGTATTAATCACTTTCTTGATTGAATTGAAGTAGTTGTATGTATTGAATTTTAATTATTGTAGGATATTGTAGTTGTATACCTGTTAATAATTTTTCATACAAAAATTGTGAATGAGTGATTGTTCTTGTTAATCGTTTGTTACAATGTAAAATTGTTAATTTATTGTTTATAATATTTGTTGTGGATTGATTTTTTAATTCTTGCAGATTTGGTGAACAATTCGGATACAATCACAAGTTGAAGGCTCTAGGTGATTTAAAAGTTGAATTTGTGTTTGAGCAGAGATTGTAGTGTCTATGGTTATGAGAAAATGTATGGATTCATCCGTTTTGAGAAATCTTATGTGTGATTCTTTTTTTGTCCTTCAACTTGTTAGATTATAGCCTGATGGTTGAATGTTTGTTCTATAACAGTTGGTTTGATAGATACAAATATACACACTTTGAATGCTTGATCGTGTTTAAGTTTAATTAATTTGATGTTAATATTATAGTTTTGAGTATGTGGAAAGAAGTGAGTTGAATTTGAATTTAATATATATAATATGTTTTTCCAAGCAATAGACTTAGAATCGCCAGGAGATGATAAACATTCTTCTAAGTTTAGCTATTCATATGTCTTCCAATTCTGTGTCTATACTTTTATATCCCTCTAGGCATTTCTCTTGGTTTTTTTCCTATCCGCCTCTTTATTTTGTTGCCACCACTAGGTAATTATCTAATCACTCTTTTCATAGTGTTTTGTTTGCATTTGTTTAAATTAAGTTACTCCTTATATGATGAGTACAAGGATGTTTGATACTTATTTTCTTTTTTAACCAAATCATGACCTGATTAACACTTCATCTTTCTTTTTCTTATTTTATAGTTTATATGCTATCTCCCTTAATAGTGACTAAATACACCTTTCATGTAGAAAAATCAAACAACTACTATAATAAATACCAACTTGTGAAAATGATTACAAGGTATTGGTCAATTACCTTCAATTACCTATTTCCTTATAAATTTGATGTTGTTGTTGTCGTAGGATTGTTGATGTAATTCAAATTTTTAAGCTGGATGAAATTTGTTAGGTGATGCTTCGTTGCTTCAAGAATCACATAATAGTGACTAAATACACCTTTCATGTAGAAAAATCAAACTACTAGTATAATAAATATGCTACAACATGTGAAAATGATTACAAGGTTTTGTTCAATTACCTTTAATTACCTATTTCCTTATAAATTTGATGTTGTTGTTGTCGTAAGATTGTTGATGTTATTCAAATTTTTAGGCTAGATGCAATTTGTTAGATCATGCTTCTTTGCTTCAAGAATCACTAGGCCATATCACTCCACATAAAAATTAATGTTCTTTTCTAGCTCTTGAGTGATATAGCATAGTCCAATGATTAATATATATACTTTTGACAAATCTAATGATGTGTTTGAATCAACTTTAATGCTTGCCTCTTTTGGGTTTGATTGTTTTTTTTTTTTTTGAGGTGGTGGTAATTGTTGTTGCTTTAATTTAAAGACTTCTTTGTGTTGTGAGTTTTGATTATTTAGTCTTTAATTTGAATTTGGGTTTTGAACAAAAAAAGTCATATAAAAAGGGCTATTATTGTCATTACATATAGTTATAGATTATAGATATATAATCATGTATAGATATTATTAGCAAAAGAAATACCCAGTTAAATAAATATGATACATAAAGTATTTGTTCAAAATTGCAAAAAAGGGAAAACTAATGACTTGAACATAAACTATGAGCTGAATTGAACAATGATGGTGATTATGTCATTCTGATTCCTAAACACAATTGCAAATATATGTATCCCAAATTTAGAAAGGAATTCATGCTATGAATGAAGATTATCTCATTGGTTGCACTCTTTGTTGAATGAAACCAGAGTCACCAGTGCTATTAGTATAACCATTGCCATAGCCAACATCAATTATGAATAAAAAAAATTTGCTCTTCAATCAATATTTAGAGAAAAAATAGGAAATACCATCTTAGCTCTAAAGAGAACTAGGAGCAGTTTTGTGCACCAAAAATAGAACAAAACTCCACAAGGTTTATTTCACAACTATCCTATTGAACTGAAAGAACACCACAAAAATCCACATATTTTAACATCTATATAAACCTATATTTTGAAGCATGTTGTGAAGTGATGATTTTTTACAACTTAGGACTGTGAAGTGATGAATGGAAAAATTAACAAAAGTATACGTCAATATAATGTAAAGTATCTAGACAAAAGTCTTAGAGTCAATTTCTTCTCATCGTCTTATATAATTTTTGTATTACTCTACCATGTACCAACAAAAAGAGGATTTGATGATAAAAGCATATCATATTAGCTTAACCTTTTTCATTAGATGACATTTGTGAGACTTATCATAATACAATGTTTATTTGATTCTATTGTATAGGTGACTCAAAAGCATAAAGAGAAATCATTCTTAATTTCTCAGAACATTTAATTTTATTTAAAACTCGAATGAAAATACATAGAGGCATTGTCCTAATTTATACCATTCCTAAATGATCTGTATAAATGTGCTAATTGCGAATACAACTATAACATAATATAAATTTGACCATAACATTATTTAATTATGACAGACTCACACATGAAAATAAATAAAGGAAACAATGAACACAACATGTATCACTGATCAATATGAACTTGACAGAAGCTTTTATCAAAAGCATCTTTTACGGAGTTTGACCTTCAAGCCATCTTCCATGCGAAGAACAATAGAAACCCTTGGAGTAATAGACTGACCTTCAACAACCTGTATGTGAAACTTCCATAACATTGTAACTGCAGCCATTTTCATTTGAATAATGCTCATATCTTTCCCAAGACAACTTCTAGGCCCTGCATTAAATGCTGTGAACTGGTAAGAGGGCACATGTATACTCTGCCCTATATCTGATATCCATCTCTCTGGCTTAAATTCCAAGCAATTTTCTCCCCATATTTCTTCCATCCTTCCCATTGCATACATAGAAAATATTACTTTTGTATTGGAACTAACATGTTCTCCATTTGGTAATATATCAGATTTGATTGCACACTTGTGGTTATATCCTAAAGGAGGATAAAGCCTCAAGGCTTCACATATAGCTCCATGAAGGTACACTAGCTTATCAAACTCTTTAACACCTAACTTAGTGATAAAATTCTCATCCTTTGTTAAACAATTATCTTTGATCTCTTGAATGATCTTAGCTTCCACTAAAGGATGTTTTGAAATAAGCCAAAAAAACCAACTGAGAGCTGAACTAACTGTCCCACTTCCTGCAGCCAAGAGACTGATTGCAGTGTCTCTAAGATATTTGTCAACCATTTCTCTCTTTACTGAGCCTTCATTCATTATTGCTTCTATCAAGCAAGAATATTGGCCTTCATCCACATATTCATTGCTTTTTAATTTTCTTTTTTCTTCGTCACCTTTGGAATAACTTATACATTTGTATAAGAATTGATCTATATTTTCTTTAGCTACCTTGCCCTTCTTCTCTAGACCAATTTGTAGCCATTTTTGTAGCTTCCAAACCAAATTTGGAGTATGGTGCCTATACAAAACAATATCCTCAATTACAGAAAAAGCTGTTACACTGTCCATATTTGATAAGTTGTTGAATTTTTTATGAAGGCTATTAGGATCAAATCCAAATAAAAAAGTGCAACCAATGTCAAAGGTGATCCTCTCAAAAGTATCTTGTAAATCAATTATTTGTAAATCTCTTGATGCATCATCAAGAAAAGGTATCAGACAATTTTCTAGCTTCTTTTGAATGTTTTGTTGATGGAATATCTTAAAGCTTTTTCTTGTGAGCAAAGAATGAAGTAGTTTCCTCTCTGTTTTCCATTCATTGGAGTCTAAATTGAAAATACCATCACCAAAAAACTCAAAACTCTCTTTGAAATCAGATCCTTTCCCATAGTTGTTGAAATTCTTGCTTGTGATGTGCTGCACATTCATGGGATCACTGGTGACGATGAAGTCAGAAATATTTGTAAACCAAGGTCCTTTAAATTGAAAAGTTCCTCTGTGTTGTTTCATCACTGATGTTACAAAATCATGAAAATTGGACATGTTATGCGCAATTCCTGGTAACATGCCAATAAATGGCCAATTTGGTAAAAGAACATCTCTATTTTGTCTCCAAATATAGTAGAATATGATAAACAGAATTGCTACAAATAAATTAATATACTGAAAAAAGTTCATCGTATTTAGAGTAAAGTGCACGTGTTTCGTAACTGAGACAAGCTCTATGAAAAATATGCAGAAGAAGTTTCCTATAAATACTCTTATTTTCAAGCATGTATTTGAAATTGTGTTATTTATGATGAATTCAATCACACGTTTTTTTCATGGACCCAACTTTTGATTTTTGGATGAGTGTCATTGTTGGAAATGATGATTTTAATGGAAGTTTGTTGGAAATAATGACGACATTAATGAGAGCTAGTATAGTTGTGAATTGAAAAATAAGGAAATCCCACATATGAGGGATATCACATACTAGTAGGGTATATAAGGTAGAGGTATGGTACTTGGGGTGTGTCCCATGTGGTATCCCAATTTTATAAAGGAGGGAGAACGCATGCAAAATTGACCACCACACGTGCGCGTCGCCGTCTGACTGAATCGGGCTTGGGCCTTGGCTTTGTATTATTATTTTTTAGCATATGAAAATTAATAAATTATTTAGTTAAATGAATTCTTGCGTTTTTATCTATAATTAATGCGTTAATTACGTAATTGT
The DNA here is from genome assembly GCF_000331145.2 of Cicer arietinum. Lineage (NCBI taxonomy): Eukaryota > Viridiplantae > Streptophyta > Magnoliopsida > Fabales > Fabaceae > Cicer > Cicer arietinum. Next base: position 36,465,959 of record NC_021163.2, on the reverse strand, counting down.
CCTCCACCGACAAAATCCTAATCACTGGTCATACGTGCCTGTTATTGTGTGGTCAAAAAACTAAGTCAAAACTGAGCGCATGTTTTGTGGTCAAACAATACGTGGCACACGTTTTGGTGGTCAAACAAATCGTGGTGCGCGTTTCTGTGGTCAAAACCTAAATATCATAGCACACGTTTAGTGAATCAGACCAAATGGATCCCACCTTTCTCTTAGATCCAGTTACGGATTTCCTTTATAAACAGAGGGCTCTCCTTAGTTGAAAAAATATACCAAAAGCTCTCTGTATCTGAGGTTTTTCTCTCTTCTCACATTTCCTTACTCACTTCTTTTTTTTTTTTTTTTTTTCCTTTTCATGGTTGATAGATTGTCTTGCATAATTTGGGCAATGTCTCGAAACGTCTTAAAAAGAGCGACCTAGTCCGTAACTCAACCCAGTAATATTGTTGGTGGAATAAATTGTTTTTTCAAAGTTTTTCGAAATTCAAAATTAACAATTTTAAGATGTTTCCATATTGCCATGTCTACCGACGAAATTACTGGGACGAGATCATCTGCTTCTGACTACAACAAACCATTTCGGTTTGAGGAAAGTCACTTCAAACGATGGAAACAAAAGATGTTATTTTCTCAAACCACGAAAAAGCTTGCCAACGTTTTGAAGGACGAAATTCTTGTTGTTCTAGAAACAGATAACCATACAGAAAATGATAAGAAAGGTGTTGAATTAACCCAATGGGAACATAATGATTACTTATGTAAGAATTATATTCTTAATAGACTTGCTGATGATATGTATGATTACTAGAGTTCCACAACAATACTGCTAAACAGGTTTGGGATATTCTTAAGAAGAAATATGATACTGAGGAAGCTGAAGCCAAAAAGTATGTTGTTAGCTGTTACCTCAAATATCAAATGACAAATCAGTAGAAGCTCAATCTCATGAAATCCAGAAAATTGCTCATGAGATTATCTCTGAAGGTATGTGCCTAAATGAACAGTTTCAAATTGTTGTTATTATTGAAAAACCGACCCCTGCTTGGAAAGATATTAAAAATTCTCTCAAGCATAAAACAAAAGAATTCTCTCTAGAAAGTCTGATAACCCACCTTAGAATTAAGGAGGAATCCCGAAAGCAAGACCAGAAAAATGAAGTTCTTCTTGTGGCAAATAACAAGAAAAAAAAATTCATCAAAGCAGTTCGGAAGTAAAGCGACAAACAACTAAAGAATTAGAATCGCACTTTAAAGAACAACAACAAGAATGGGAACCCCCAAAGGTCCCAATTATAAGGCAGCAACCTTTTCCCTGTTTTCATTGTGGGAAAGAGGATCATATACAACGCAAGTGTAGAAGCAAGCATGACCCTTCTAATCAGGCTAACTTGACAGTGAGCAATTCATTATTATGATAATTGAGATCAACCTTGTTGGTGGATCGTGTAACATCCCGCTTTTTCGAGACATTACTAACGAAATTCTAAACGTAAAAATACAAATTCGTTTTTATTTATTTATGATTATCTTAAATACTCATTTACCTTAAAATGAATTAATAACATTTTTAGTTATATTTTCAAAAATAATGAATGAAAGTATTTGCAATTACTAACAGTAAACTTAATACGTTAAACAACAGAAACTCTTAGAGCCAAAACTCTTGGCATTTTACAACCCAAACATAAATCCTAGTTGGTCATAAACTTTGGACTTGTGGAAAACTCACCCAACAAGTCTAACACCGACAGAAAAGTATCTCGGAGTCTCCAACTGCATGTTATTGTACTTCCTCGCATTTCTCCTATTAGGTTGACCGTAACATTATTCGCTCAAGTAACACTATATGTGACGTCCTGTCAAATGTAAGGGTCATCTCCAAATAACAAACACAGAGCAAATATGCATGCATATATAGTTGTTATAGCAAAAATATAAATAAATCATATACTTTATTTAACAGTTAAAAATCACAGCGTACCAAAGATACAAATCAACCAAAATGCACAACCTATTTGTTAGATTATATGTTCATGCATGATTCTGGAATATCACCTCCCCCACAAGGGATTCATGGATCCTTCCAAGCAACACCACTAACTCAAAATCCCCGCAAGGATCTGTGGGCTCCAACCAATTATGGACGCACCACACAACTTTGGGCTCCAACCAATTATAAACGCACCACACAACTATGAATGCATGAATGTAGACACTTTTGTTGGTAACAATATAGATCACTCAACCAGAGCGTCCAAAATCATTCAATCTTGTCCTAAACCAACCTAGTTTAGACACAGTAATCACCTTGAATAACCACAACATGTCAAGCACAACCATTATAACAACGAATCATATAACATTCATTTTCCACAATTTGAACATGTCGAGCACAACCATTATTAATATTCATTTTGAAGATAACACACAAACAGAACTAATACATAACATCACAGTACATTTATATCACATATAATTCAAGTGAGAAAGCGGATGGAGTGATGCCCTTACACATACCAGTGTCGTTATTAAAATTCTCACACAACGGTCTTTGCTCCAAATATGTTACACTTTCACAAATTAATTTACTTCTCACTTAGTGTCAAAACTTTTTAGTTTTATTTTTTATAGATTGGCGTACAAAATCTATTACTAGTGTGACCATTATTACAATAATAATGAGATAGTAGAGTTTCTAATAATATATGATATTAAAAACTTTCATTCCATTTCCTGTGTAACAATTGATCCTACCATCTAACTCATTTACTATTTTATCTAAACATCATAACACAAATATAGTACATATACTCCTGATAGTTGATTAAGATAAAAAAAATAAAAAGATATAATTAGAGAGACATATTCATCGATCAATTTTATTTTATTTTATTTTTTCAAAATATCAATAAGGGGTTTTGTTCTACTACCAATAAAAATGGTTATACAAAGTGAATATGATCATAAAGAATTCTTATTTGAGGGGATGAATCACTAACTCCTTTAGTTCTTCAATTTCTTCCCTTTTCTCTCTTAAACCCTTTTTTTTCTTTCTCTTTTCTATATCGCAGACCGTTTGTGAATGGAAGACGTCGGCTTTGTTTTTTCCTTTCTATCAGTAGAAGTGGGGAACATGATATTTCAACATAAGCCCATTAAGACCCTAATTATTCGCTCATCAGTTTAATGTAATTTTGTTTTTAACATTTCCCGATTCATGTTTTTATTATTATTATTATTATTATTATTATTATTATTATTATTATTATAAAAAATTAAAATAACACAATACAATAGTAACTATCACCAACAATTTCTAGAATAATTATTTCAACTCCTAATAAGGTAAAATATAAAAATAAAATAAAATGTCAGGATGTTACATTCTATCTACCTTAAATAGTTTCGACCTCGAAACTAACGCTAATGTAGAAAAATGCGGGTCTTACAAATCAGATGGATGGTTGATAGACATTGGCGCCTCACGTCATGTCTGTTATGATCGTGCTATGTTTAAAACATACATTGTTGCTGAAGATAAGAAAGTGTTGTTCAGAGATTCCCATACCACTAATATTCACGTATGGAAATACCTTCATTCTGAAGGATGTCATGCAGACTCCAAAAATAAGGAATAATATGTTTTCTAGGTTTACTCTCAATAAGCAGGGTTTACTCAAACTATAGGGGCAGATTTTGTACACCATTTCTAAAAGTGGTATTTTTGTTGGGAAAGGGTACGCCACTGATGGCATGTTTAAATTGAATGTTGAAATCAATAAAATGTCTCCTTCTGCTTACATGTTGTATGATTTTAATATTTGGCATGCTTAACTCTATCATATGAACAAACACGTGATTTCAAACTTAAGTAACATAGGTTTAATTCCAAAGTTATCTTTAAAGGATTTTGAAAAATGTGATTTTTGCAGTCAAGCTAAAATAACAAAGAGTTCATATGAAATAGTAGTTAGAGAATATGAATCTTTAGACTTAATACACTCTGATATATGTGAACTAGATAGGACGTTTACCAGAAAATGGAAAGCCTTTTTTCATCACTTTTATTGACGATTACTCTGATTACCTTTTTGTATATCTAATGAAAAATAAAAGTGAAGCATTTGACATGTTTAAGATCTTTGTAACTGAAATTGAAAATCAATTTAGTATAAAGATTAAAAGGTTTCGTAGTGATAGAGGAACAAAGTATGATTCTAGTTTATTTAATGAGTTTTATAAAACCCAAGAAATTATACATGAAACTACTGCACCATATTCACCTAATATGAATGGTAAAGCTGAAAGAAAGATTAGAACTCTTACTGAGCTAGTTGTTGCTATTATACTTAACTTTGGTGCTGCATCTCACTGGTGGGGGGAAATCATTTTGACTGTTGGCTATATTTTGAATAGAGTACCTAAATCTAAAAACAAAACATCTCCTTATGAGATAATGAAGAAAAGACAACCTAACTTTTCTTATCTTTGAACATGGGGTTGTCTGGCTTATGTCAGAATCCTCGATCCTAAGCGAATTAAACTCGCTAGTAGAGCCTACGAATGTGTATTCGTTGGGTATGCCGTAAATAGTAAAGCTTATAGGTTCTACGACCTAAATGCGAAAGTGATCATAGAATCAAATGATGTTGACTTCTATGAAAATCAATTCCCTTTCAAATCAAGAAATAGTGGGGGCAGCGAACCTAGTCAAGTTCATGTGACAAGAAGCACTGAAAGCAACAACCAAGGTGAAATAAAAACTTGAAGAAGTAAGAGAGTTAGAGTTGCTAAAGATTATGGACCCAAATATATGGCCTATAACTTAGAAGAGGATCCTGCAAATCTAAAAGAAGCTTTGTCATCATTGGATATAGATTTATGGCAAGAAGCTATAAACGATGAAATGGATTCTCTAGAGTATAACAAGACCTGGAACTTAGTAGACTTGCCTCCTGATTGCAAACCAATAGGTTGTAAATGGATCTTGAAAAAGAAACTAAAACCCGATGGAACTGTTGATAAATACAAGACACACCTTATAGCCAAAGGTTTTAGACAAAGAGAAAATTTAAATTTCTTTGACACTTTTTCACCAGTCACTAGAATAACATCCATTAGGGTGATCATATCACTAGCGGCTATTCAAAACCTGGTGATACACCAGATGAATGTTAAAACAAATTTTTTAAATGGTGACCTGAAAGAAGAAGTATATATGGAACAACCTGAAGGTTTTGTAATTCATGGACAAGAAGACAAGATATGTAAGTTAGATAAGTCTTTGTATATAGTCTTAAACAAGCTCTTAAGCAATGGCATGAAAAATTTGTTAACTTGATTATATCGAATGAGTTTAAAGTGGAGGAAAGCGACAAATGTATTTATTACAAATCTGAAAATGGCATTTACACTATTATATATCTCTATGTAGACGACTTACTCATATTTGGTTCAAACATTAATGCTGTAAATAATGTGAAATCTTTGTTGAGTAACAACTTTGATATGAAAAACCTCGGAGAAGCAAATGTAATCCATGGAATCAAAATTACTAGGTCAGAAAAGGGAATTTATTTGGATCAATCTCACTATGTTGAAAAAATTCTAAAGAAATATAATTACTTTGACTGTAAACCTACTTGCACACCATATGATCCAACTGTGAAACTTTTCAAGAACACTGGTGAAGGTGTTAGACAAACTGAATATGCGAGCATCATAGACAACCTCAAGTATGCCACTGATTGTACTATACCCGACATTGCCTAAATTGTGGGATTATTGTGCAGGTTTACTAGTAGACCTAGTATGGAGCATTGACACGCTATCGAAAGAGTCATGAGATACCTTAAAAGGACCATGAGTTTTGGATTACATCATCAAAGATTTCCTACCGCCCTTGAAGGATATAACGATGCTGATTGGAACACCTTATCAAATGACTCCAAAGCAACCAGTTGTATCATGGAAGTCGAAGAAACAGATGACATTAGTTTAGTCCACTATGGAGTTTGAAATGATAGCACTAGCTACTGCTAGTGAAGAAGCAAGCTGGTTGAGATGTTTGCTAGTAGAGATCCATTTGTGGTAAAAACCTCTGCCTGTTGTGTTGATCCACTGCGATAGTATCGCGGCTATTGAAAACATTGAGAATCATTACTACAACGGTAAGAGACGACAAATACGCCGTAAGCACATCACCGTTAGAGAATTACTTTCAAAAGAAGCTGTTATAGTGGATCATGTACGCACTGATGATAATTTAGCAGATCCTTTGACGAAAGGATTAGCAAGAGAGAAAGTCCTAAATACATCCAAAATGATGAGAATATTGCCTATAGATCAATGAGTCACTTATGATGGTAACCCGACCTAAAAAACTAGAGATCCCAAGAATTAGGTTCAATGGGTAATAACAAGTCATATTATTAAGAAACGAACAAGCTATATTACATATGAAAGAAGCATGATTCATGAAGCGGTAAAAAGATAAGATAATAGAAACTCTTAATGAGATCTATACTCTATGTGGAGTGGAGTACCTATCTACACGAGTACTCTTGATAGACTCACTTATGTGAATGTCGAAGTGGGGTCGCTTCCTATGGAATTTCGAGGCAGAATTTCTAGAGCGTTCACTATACTGGGATACACGTGCATGGCCATAAATGCACGGGCTTTTGAGAATATACCCAAATGAAAAGGTTATGTGTGGGTTTGATGTCAGAGATAGTGTTGAAGACTACAAGTCACTCTTGTTGAATCTGAATCTTACTTGTTATGCAAAGTTTCAAGTCAAGAGACACATTTGTTTATGCACAATCTTATAGAAGCATTTGACTCTATTTCAAAAACCTTCATTTAAAATTCAAGTGGGGGATTGTTGGAAATGATCATGATTTTAATGGAAGATTGTTGGAAATAATTATGACACTAATGAGAGCTAGTGTTGTTGTGAATTGAAAAATAAGGAAGTCCCACATAGGAGGGATATCACACACTAGTAGGGTATATAAGGTGGAGGTATGATACTTGGGGTGTGCTCCAAGGGGTACCCCAATTTTGTAAAGGACGGAGAACACATGCAAAATTGACCACCACACATGTGCGCACACGTACTGTTGTCGTTCGTCCGGTCGACACGGCCAGGCCAGGTCTTGACCTTGACTTTGTGGTGTATTATTATATTTTAGCATATAAAAATTAATAAATTATTTATTTATTTAATTAAATGAATGTTTACGTTTTTATCTCTAATTGATGCATTAATTACGTAATTTCCCTCCATCGAGTCAATATACAACATCTGATCTAGTTAGTCAAAACCATAACCACTGGTCTTGCGCGTCTGTTATTGTCTGGTCAAAAAATTAAGTCAAAACTGAGCCCACGTTTTGTGGTCAAACAATACGTGGCACACGTTTTGGTGGTCAAGCAAATCGTGGCGCACATTTCTGTCGTCAAAATCTAAATATTAGAACACACGTTTAGTGAATCATACCTAATGGATTGCACCTTTCTCTCTGATCCAGTTAGGGATTTCCTCTACAAATAGAGGGCTCTCCTCAGTTGAAAAAACACATCGAAAGCTCTTCGTATCTGAGGCTTTTCTCTCCTCTCACATTTTCTTACTCACTTCTTCTTTTTATTTTGAGTGATCTTAGTGTCATATTACGAGTGGTAGTCATCCGACTGCCATATTGAGAGTGTAATTTTAGAGCGGGTTTCTACAGTACGGTAGAACTCCGATACAATGATCTGAGGTGTTTTATCATGGGGACTTCGTGGTTGATAATTTGCCTTGCACAATTTGGGCAGTGCCTCGAAACTTGTCAAAGAGAGCGACCTAGTCTGCGGCTCAACCCAGTAATATTGTCGGTGACATAAATTATTTTTTCAAACTTTTTCCAAATTCAAAAATAACAGTCATTAAATAAAAAAAATATTTGTTGACCCAAAAATACTCCATTATCACGTTAAGAAAAAAAAAGATAAAATAATGTAATTGGGAGAGAGATATAAAGAGAATGATGGGATGAAGAATAAGAGGTGTTCAAATGTCATTGGTAATAAATAAATGGGGTGAAAATACGTTAGTCTGCCTTGTACAATTTGAGCAGTGTCTCGAAACGTCTTAAAGAGAGTGACTTAGTCTGCGACTCAGTCAAGTAATATTGTCGGTGACATAAATTAATTTTTCAAAAATATTGTCGGTGACACAAAAATACTCCATTATCACGATAAGAAAAAAAAAAGAGATAAAATAATGTAATTGGGAAAGAGATATAAAGAGAATGATGAGCTGTAGAATAAGAGGTGTTCAAATGTCATTAGTAATAATAAATGGGTGAAAATACGTTAGAATTTATAATATATATATATATATATATATATATATATATATTATGTTAGGATTTTACTTACAAATTTAATCTATATATTATAAATAATAAATTTTTTTAAGTAAGTAACATATAAGTTTAATAATATTTTTTGGTGGGTGTTAAAAAAATTTTTATTAGGTTTTACGTCTTGTGCTAAGTGTGAACTTGAGACCTCAATTGTTTAAATTGTTTTAGGAAACAATTATTTACTATCTTTATAATATATATATAAGTGATTAGTAAATTTTATAAAACTTTTTTTGGTTAAAATATTATTAAGCGTTACAACCATAGTATAACATTACATATATAAGCAAAATAAATTATATTAAGAATGCTTGGACATCACAACAAGTTACCAAAATATAATTACGTTTAATAGTTAAGGACCATTCCTTTAACCATATTTGTATAGGTTGATGTGGATAATTCCTTCAAATAGCTTTAAAGTCGGCCCCGAACAGGTAGGAAGAGTAGCAGGGTGGTACATTCTTTGGAGGTATCCAATACCAAAAAATATCCTATTTTGATAAGAGAGAAAGCTAACCTCCTACAACCTATTAACAATTATTTTTAACTTTAGAGGTCCTATTCGAATCTAAAAAATTAGGTCATAATAAAAAATATAATTTTTAAAATTATAAGTTATTTCAAAATATTATATTTGTTATTGAATGAAGTACTAAAAATTCAAACTATTTTATTTAATTTCATCAAAATATAAATTGTAAAGAACTACTAAATACAACTTCAAACTAATACTAACCTTTTTGCTATTTAAAAAGAGCCATCATTCTAACATTTTTTTGAAGCAAATCGGTAATAGATATAATAAATCAATAAATATAATAAATCCACCAATAGATTACATGCAAAGCGATTTAATAGATTACCAGCAAACAATCTATTGGTAACATTGTATATCAGTAATAAGTTCCTAAAATCTAAAACCCTAATATTAAATTAAACCTTGATAGATAATGAGTTCCTAAAATCAGTAAATATGCAAATCAACTATTTCAAACAAATTGAGTTCATAAAATGAATAAATCACAAAACCCTAACACCAAGATTCGAGATTCTAACCTTTGGTATGTACATACTCATATTGGTGCGATGTGGAGCAGAGATGAGAGTGAAGAGAAATTAGATTTAGCCTCTATTTAGATAGAAGACAGTCTATGTTCATTTTGGATATTTAGTTTAGACATAATAAGCAAATATAAAACTATAGGGTGATTAGTGTACATAATTAAGGATATTAATATAATTTATTAAAGTTCAATGTATACTATAAAAAAAATTGAGACCTCCTTAATTGAGACTCTATGACAATGTTCTAATTGTACACATTGATTGCCAATCCTGGTTTAACATCACAACAAGCTACCAAAATATAATTACATTTCATAAATAAGGACCATTTCCTTTAACCATATTAGTAGCTTGATGTTGATAATTCCTCAAAATAGCCTTAATGTTGGTCCAGAACAGGTAGAGTTCAAAGGTGGTACATTCTTGAGGTATCCAATTCCAACATCTATAATATATTAATAACATATCAAGATAATTATTTATATAATAAATATTAATAATTAAAAATAAAATAATAGAGGTTAATAGTTTAATTTGTAGTGGGAATGAATGACATATTTATCTTCTAAATACGAGATTCAACTTTTACAAATGACAAAAATTTGTTAATTACTTAAAGGAAAGGGAGACAAGAAGTACCATATATCATCCAATTTTTGTTACGAAAAGAATAAGCACCGCATCCGTCGGTAACTTTAAAAGCGGAAAAAATATTCCGCACCCGCATCACACACACACGCACACGCAACTTCAGTAAGAGAGCACAAATGTGATAAACAAATTCTACTATATATTTATGATCAAATTCCATCATTCTTTAACTATAAATTCAAAATATATGTCATCAACACCAACTGATCTCTATTAATTTCCAGCAATATCAATTTTCCAGGATCATCAACAACAATAGCAACTTCTAACTTTAACCCGATGTTGGCGAAAAATTAAAAAATTAGAATAATTGTCAATTCACTCAAAAAATACACAATAATAGTTTACAATGTGAAATTCGCCTAATAACATATTATATAATTCTCAATTCGAGCAGATACAAACACTATTCTTCCTTGATTTTAGTTAGTTCACTTTCAGAGTAACTTGACTTGGAGTTTTCAAAATACTATGTAGGATATAATATTTGAACATAAATAAATATGATTGAATTATATATATATATTTGGTTTATATATGAAAATCATAACTAATTAAAATAATGTACCATTTCTGAAATTGTACTTTGATTAATAGCAATAGTCTCCATCATGAATCCGTAAAATAGAGTTGTTTGACCCTTTTTAGTACCATACCATTGTAAATCACTAATAAGTTCTAAAAATCCAAAACTCTAACATCAAGTTAAATCCTAATAAGTTTCTAACACAAGTGAATCGGTAGTTCAACCATTTCAAATA